>NC_048285.1:12637927-12937927 GCF_009762535.1 Notolabrus celidotus
ACGTAGAAAAAACATGTTGAGTGCTGGTTTGATTGAAAAGATCCAAGTGACTAATGGAGATGGGTAGTACAAGTCCATGTGAATTGATCAAAGGCAGTGGGCATATATTTCACAACTGTCCATGTTACAGTGGTCCGAGCTCAACTACCGCTAGCTAGCAAGACTGCAAATGCCACATGGGGAAAACCAAGTGGGAACCTCCGGTCTTACAAATGAAGCCTATGCAGAAGTGCTGAAAACTGCAGCTTATCAAAAAATAGACATGTTTACAGCCTGGTTCAAAAAACGGTTTATGTCTGAGTATCTAATTTCTCTCTCTGCACACACTGTACGGGGGGTACATTTTATATAACTCATTATTCTTGAAGATATTAAACTTACGAGTTTTGCCTAAAAAGGGGAATGGCTGACTTTATTGACAAGTGGGCACCCAGTTGCTGTTAGCAAAAAGGCTAAAGCCCCGCCTCTTTACCTCATGCTAGCTCGACAGACATTAGGTTGAGTTCAGCATTTCCAATATGGCTTTGAAACAGGACGTCAGAAACAGATGGGGGACAACACAGATACTACGTCCTTTTATTATAAAGTCTATGGCGAAACAGATGGCGCCAAAAAGAGCTACACAGCAGACTCGCTGAACATCTGGGAAATTGTCATGTAAGAAGACAGTTTAACTGGACCCCAAAAAACTCTGCGTCTTATACCAGTGAGACTAATAACCCAAATTTTATGATACAGTACATTACTATGCTTCTACAGCTTGGTTTTGTGTCATTTTTCAGTGGTACCTGACCAAGCGGCAACCTCCGGTCTCAAACTACTGTATAAAGCCCATGCGGTAATGTTAGAAACTGCAATTCATCGAGAATCTGCTTGAGGCTGGCTGCAGAAACACCAGAAACCACATACACACCAATTCAGAAAAGGCTATCTTTACAGCATTAATAAACACGTTTACAGCCTGTTTCAAAAAACGGCATGGCTCTATGTAGCTAATTTCTCTATCGGCACACACTGTACGGGGGGTTAATTTTTTTCTAAAGCGACGGTTCAGAAGATA
Organism: Notolabrus celidotus; assembly: GCF_009762535.1. Taxonomy (NCBI): domain Eukaryota; kingdom Metazoa; phylum Chordata; class Actinopteri; order Labriformes; family Labridae; genus Notolabrus; species Notolabrus celidotus. The sequence goes on from NC_048285.1 coordinate 12,638,988, forward strand.
TTAAGATTACGAGTTTTTGCCCAAATAAGGACATGACTGACTTGACTTCCGGACAGGAACGGAAAGCTGTAGTCTAGGAGTCTCAAACCCCGCCTTTTTACGTCACACTCTGACTGGTTGAGTTCCGTATTTCCAATATGGCTGCCACCGTCGGTTGGCTTCAAAACAGCGCTCAGGAACAAATAGGTGACGTCATGGATATACGTCCATTAGTTACACAGTCTATGTACCTGACACACTTATCCATTTAAAAACAATTAAGCCATTCTGTTACAGATGTGTTTTTGGCTTTAACACCTTCTAATAAATAAACCTAATGTTTTCATCATGTGACAATGTCATGGAAGCTGTCTAATTTGTCACTCAGGGAGATTTTCATTCACCCTGAGTCAATGTATACATGCAGCACTCACATGAGATAACATCATCACTGACTCTCTTTACATATTTATATATCTACAGATTAATTGTAATTGATTAATTGTAAACCAAAATCAAGACCATCATTTAAAAATGTTTAAGCATTTTGAAATCTCATAACCAGTCCAAGCTAAATAAATAGTTTATATAGCAAGTAAACTCTGCAGAACAGCCTGCACAAACAAACCAACTCCTCAGAATATCAGAGGTATCTACAAGGCCAAACAAATCTGACATGACTGCTCCTTCTGAGTAAACAACCTGCATGAACTGCTCGCCTTAGAGAAACACCACCCCTCTGCACAACAATCTGAGCTTCACCATCTGCATCACTTATTTGACAAGGCTTTCAATATGGAATCACATCATTCTGGTGTGGGCTAAATCTATTAGATGTACAGCAAGTAACAGACGGTAGAGGACAAAGAAATCAGCCCATGCTCTTTGAGAATTAGTGCTCTATTTGATCATCATGACGAAGATGTTTCCAGCACTAGGCTGGAAAACAGGCCATTTGCTATTGTTTTTACTGGAACAAAGTCATACTGAAAGACTGCCAGACTTAAGAAAGTGCAGCTTAAAGACAAGGACAGACGCGCAGTGACAGAGAGAAAATTTAAGATATTAATTTACTCTGGATTCTTCTGCTAGAGAGACACGCTCCACAGAAGAGCCATTTAACATCTACAATGCAGTGGGATTACCTCATATTATGTAATCATCACTTAAAGACAGTTTCTTGGACAAGCCTGCAAAACACATCTGTAATCACGTGTTGCTAGTAGCTCTTCAGCATGACTGTGACCTTGATAATCTTTAATCCCAAAGTGTCAGAAAGAGACTGATCATCGGTCTGTCCTGGACTGTGTATGGGAGAGAGTTATATGGCCGATTCCCAACGCTCAGAATATGAAAGGAAGTCTGTTCCGTGACACTTTGGACCGGCTGTCATAACTTGGGACTTAAGACAACTGCAAAACATTTGGGAACATACCCACACAGTTCACACTACATGTGGACAGGGATGTATTCAGTCTGCATTGGATGTACTAAAGTAAGCACATTATGCCAAGCAGATAGACACACTTAGACACACAGTGTCACAAATTTCAGTCCAGACTGGCTGCCCTGAATGCCCATCAACTGCATAATTTACTTTGAGTGTCTGACCTGTATTTGATGATGGTGGAAACTTCCAGACCAGTATTCACGACTCAGCAAAATCCTGACCCAGGTTTTTTTTTTTTTGGAATCGGGAGGTAAGAAGGATTCTCTGATGATTGATGTTGCTTCTTTTTTAAATCATGTTTTTGAAGATTATATAGTCACATTGAGCGGTATAAGGCCTGCAAAACATGTGAGACATTTGTTGGGAGTGAACAATGCACTGGGAAAAAGAGAGCAAGGTGTTGATTCTCAGTGGACTTGTACTAACAACCTTTTTCCATTCAAGCAGTGATTTGATTTCACAGTGGTAGTTTAGGACGTGTCATGTCATGTCAAATATATCATGCTTGATTTAAAAAACTACATGGCCAAGATTTCTTTGGACAAATTTGTAAATGTAATCAAACATCAGGATGACTTTCTCTGAATACACTTTCCCATGTACCAGTGGATGGTTTCAATGACTTTGACTACAAATTACAACTGATTTAAATATTCAGGGCTACATTTAGGTCAAGCTTTTACCTGTTAAGGCTGATTTATACTTCTGCGTCGCCCTACGCAGCAGGGGCTGACGCGGACATGAGCCCCTCATACTTCTGCGGCGGTGTGTCTGTGTCGCGCAGCAATTCTCCGCCGAAACGCCTGAGGGCAGTGCGGTCTCTCTGATAGCCGGTCGCCTGCTTCCGGTCCCGCTACGATCTCTGTTTACTTTTCCACATCGATTCAGAGCGTGTTATGTTAATCTACAGCTGATACATGTTGCTGTTTATCATACAGACATGATTACATGAAGAATAGAGAGGAGGAGATGAAATACACGGCCGATGTGTGGCCGATGTCCGGGACCCCGGAAGTGCTGTGAATGCGGGAAAGACAAAGCCGTCGAGCGGACCACAGAGCTTGCGGTCCGTGTCGGCTCTACGCGTAGTTACATTTTGGAGGAGGTGCACGTCAGCTACGTGCGTAGGCCTCTGCGTAGGTACGGGAGCTACGCGGACCTACGGCGTAGGTTACGCCGTCAATTCGACGCAGAAGTATAAATCAGCCTTTAATCTTCAACTGAGAATGATCTTAGTAAGAAATATTTGGTAAATGCATTTCAGAAGAGTTTGACGTCCACATTAACAATGTACAGCAGTGCTTATCAGAGTCAATTTTTTAGCAATCAAATAAATAAAATAAAATTGTGGATCCAATTCTGTCTCATACAGGTCTTACATGCATGAAGGTCTTGTTACTTGTTACAGTAAAGCATAGCAACATACCAACCTAAAGACGTCCTTTAGTTTGAGTCTTCCACAATGTCGACTGGCCTGCAGTCAGTTGCCACTCACTTAGAAAGCACTCCTAACTTCTTCAATAAGTTTCACCCACAGGTCTGTGGTGATTCAGCACTGCCGCCTTTTGCATTTCACTGTCCTGCTGTTGTCAGTCCAATTAGCTACACCTGTACGCTTAGCTCGTTAGTGGTGGCTCAAACTTCACTGATACATTGATTACATTTAATACAAGGTGCATGTTACTTTTTTATTCTTCTATTAACTTAAAAAGTATACAACTTGAAAATATGACTGTACATGAGTAGACTATATAGAAGTGCTGATGCACAGCTACTTCAAAATGCAACAACTCAAACTAATACTGACTGGTAAGTCATCACCTGAAAAAGCCATTTAATGCTGCAGAATTTTCATAATTTTCAGACAGTCATTCCTTGAAGGCATTCAGTGTTGCGTTTTTTTGTTTACACCAAATTGCAGAAATAATTTGTGTCATGAAAGCTGACTAAAAGAAAGCTCAAGGGGAAAGGTCTGAGACAAAGTTTTTTCTCACCTTCATACAACTTACCAAAAACAGTGAAGTGGATATGAATGTTGGATTGTGAAGGTAACAGAAGCTGGTGAGAGAGGAGAAAGTGTTTTACCAGATCAAAACATTCAGTCCTTGTGCATGGTGATAAGGAGCCATGGGTCCTACTAAAAATATGGAAGTATACTGGTCTGTGAAATGCTGGTTTTGGCTGTAGATACAGTATAAACAAAAATAATAACTTCAATAATAATTAACAGCAGCTCCAAGACATGTTGAAAAGCCATGACAAACAAATGCGTCTTAAGATGCTTTTTAAAAGTCTCAATCGAATCAGCACAGCGCACTTGGGGCGGAAGACTGTTCCAGAGAGATGGAGCCACATGCTCAAAGGCACGGTCACCCTTGGTTTTAAGCCTGACACGAGGCACAGCAAGCAGACCCTGATCTGAGGATCTGAGGGCTCTACTGGGGATGTAAGGGTGGAGCAAGTCGTAGATATAAGAAGGTGCTTGTTGATGGATTGCTTTGTGTGTTAATATGAGGATCTTAAACTGTATTCTGAATTTGATTGGTAGCCAGTGTAAGGAGAATAAGATGGGAGTGATGTGGGATTCTTTACCGGACCTGGCTAACAGTCTTGCGGCAGCGTTTTGAATTAATTGTAGTAGGTGAAGAGAGGATTTATTGAGTCTGGTGAAGAGAGAATTGCAGTAGTCAAGCTGTGAGGAAATAAATGCATGAACAAGCATTTCTAATTCTGTGTGTGAGATGATGGATTTAATTTTAGCTAAGTTTCTAAGGTGAAAGAAGCATGACCGGGCTATTGCTTTAAAGTGTTGGTCAAAGAGCAACTGATTATCAAAAGTAACACTGAGATTTCTAAAATACTTTTTTACAGCAGTGGAGAGAGAGCCCAAGTAATTGGTGACCTTAGCTGCATTGCTGTCTGAGGCAATAATGAGGACCTCATTTTTTTTTTGTGTTTAAGTGCAAGAAGTTGTCACTCATCCAGTCCTGTATGGCAGACAGACAGCTAAGCAAAGTGGACAGCTTTCCAGTGTCGCCAAGCTTAAAAGACATATACAATTGTATGTCATCAGCATAACATTGATAGGAAATTGCCTGATCACATGGCCCAGAGGGAGAATGTACAAAGAAAACAGAGTCTGTCTATCAGGACACTATGGTCTACAGTATCGAAAGCCGAGCTAAGGTCAAGGAGGACCAGGAATGAGCAATCACCTGCATCAGAGGACATCACAATATCATTTGAGCCTCTAAGAAGAGCAGTTTCCGTTGAATGTTTTTGAATTTTTGGAATTGGTGGTGACTAATTACTAAACTGAACTTTCCCTAAACTTGAAGCTTCAAAAAGGTAGTCACCAAAAACAAAGGTTGATGTAAAGTTGGGAAAGTATTATTCATTGTCTTTCCACACATCAAGTTCACATACATTTCTGCTGCAGACTTCATAAAAATCTAATTTACACCTCATTTTCTTGTTGCTGCATTCTTTACCCCATTTGATGACATCACACCACTTTTCAGTCACCATTTCTAGACATCCTAAATCTCAAACAGCGGCCTCACAGCGTTATCAAAGCAGTACATTTAAGATGGAGATGGCAGGAGTCTGACTTGTGTGAGTAGGAGTGTGTTAAAAGCATTTTGGAGCCATTAACACAATTTTCCTTCCCTCCAGAGCCTTCTAAAAGCAGTGCCGTCTAAACACTTGTGTCTGTTGCCGCGCTGTGTGCTTTGACTGTGTATCTGTCTCTGATAGAAAGAGTGAAATCATGTTGGTTGAAGATGAGTCAACCTCACACTCTTCCCTTGATGTCGTTGTCATTTTCCTCAGTCTACGCCTCTGTCTCAGTTATTCCACCTCCTCCTCTTCGTCTTCTTCCCTCTCTAAAGCAGATCTGAAAATGCTCCCCACTTTCTGTCCATTAGAGGAGAACTCTCTCTCAGATTTCTTTCTTTCGTTTACTTATTGTCTCTTTATGCACTTTTATTCTGAGCCTAAAGTTCCATCAAGCTCTTCCTCCTTTTTGTCCTCCTTTGAAAACTTTAACTTTCCATTTGATTCTTTCTCTTTGCTGATGTGTTTCTGCTTTAACTCAATTATCCTATCTCTGCCTGCATTCATAATGCTTCAAGCTTTTCATGCCATGAATAGTAAGATTCAAACCTGTAGCTCTCCCTGTGGATGCAAAGTGGCGTAAATGTATCTGCTAGATTTCTTGCACTCCAACTCTGATTTTATCGAACAAGAGTCTAGATGTCTTTTTTAAGTTTTACACCTCTGTTGTAACATGTTACCTCTCTCACATGGCTGACACTTTATCTCATCCTACATTCCTTTGGTGCTATTTTGTTAAATTCGGCTAAAATAAATCCCCTGCCTCTTATCTCCCTGTTTTTTCACACTCTTGTTGTCCCATATTTTTCTGTCTCCTTTTCACCATCCCTACCTAAGCCTATTTCTCTGCCTTTCTAACTTTCCTATCCCCTTTTCCCCCCTCCTGTGTCCTTTCCTAAAGGCCCATGTTTGTGCTGTTTTACTGTTGTCATTGCTTCTGAATTTGTTCTCCCTTTTTTTCTCAAACAGATTAACAAACTAAAGTTATCATACATGGAATGAAAAAAGGAGAATCATAAAAGTAAAATCAAAAATCAAATCAAAAAATATTAAAACAAATTCAATATTTGATCAAATGAGTGAAATGGGCCGTTAGAGCCGAAGATGCCATGACCTCATCCAACCCCAAATACACAACCTGTCTCCACTCACATCTCTCGGCACACTCCACATTTTTTCAGCTGCTTTGTCAGACTCCGTCTGTCTGCCGGTTTGGCTTAGTTTTCCCTCACTAATGAAGCATGTTAGTGACTAAACGCTAAACTCATCCTGCACTGGCTACAGCATTTAGAAAAATTACACACAAATGAACAGAAAACTACACAGACCAGTGGGCAAAAACCATTCTGGAGACACACTCTGATGCATGGACAGCTGGATTTATCTGAGAGCTGGCCGGAATTTTTAGAAACTGTGTATCTAATTCAGAAGTTTGAGTCATGTATTGCTTATTATTTGCTAGCATATAAGCTCTTTGTGCACATTTACCTTTGAGGGAATGAAATAATATGATATCTAAGGCAGCGCCAGTCACAGCATCAAGGCTGTCAATCTTTATGACACGTTTGAAGACATAAATGTAAAAACATTCTCAAAAAATGAAAAAAGATTATTGAGGCATCCAGGGGACTTCTTCAAGACAGACAAATAAGAAGAGTATTTTAGATAAGTCTCAATAACACTGCACTGCTCTGCTGATGCAATCCTGATGATATACACACAAGTGAAAGATAACACCATCTCTAACACAAACATTTTGGAGAATACACAGAAAAAGGCACGTATTAGAAAGCTCCTGAAATCAACACTCCATAATTCTCTCTCTAAATAAATGCCAGACCCCAGGATTGTGCCTCTGTGTCTGCTGTGTTTAGAAATAGTTTCACAAGTTCAAAGTCAAATGAGTTATTCGAATCCAAAGTCACACAGGTCTTGAGTCAAATTTGGGAAATGCAGAAGAACTAAATATGATGAAGGGGTTTACTTCAAACAATGGAGCTTTTTAAAGTTCAGGAAAGAAACTGAAGAAAACTTTCTCCTGTGAACGTGCTGACAAAAAAAGCTTAAGAATAAAAGTGTCCCTGCAGTTTGAATTTGAAATAAATCACTGCCTTCAAGAATACAACATGGGCTATTTTCATCAAAGTTAATTAGATGTGGTTATATATCTAGATGTGAACAGAAATATTCAGGGTGAGGTGAGACAGCCTATAGTGTTGTCTTAAATATAGTAGCCTAAAGAACATTCTGAGAGGGAAGAAAATATCCTAATTTGCAGTATCAACACCTATACTACAACATAACCCAACAACAAGATAAAATAATGAAAACTCATGTTGGATCAGAGAACCAGTATCTCAACAATAATAACAATGCTTGGCCATGGAGGTCAGTAAACAACCTCTGAGTCTTTAGCTGCCCACTGACATCACAAAATGTACAGTATATGGAGTGTAATAGAAGATATCTTACATTCTTCTCTTATTAATTTATTCAAGTCCAATAAGCCAGTGTCAGCCCACACATGGCCTGAACCTGCAGGCATTCACTGCTTGATTGTTCCTGACACTTCCCCGACTGTGCCTCTCCTCCCACTGAAGTGCAGCCAAGGTCATGATGAGTCATTGAAAACCAGAATGGATACAGGTGAGGAGGATACAAGAAACTGATGAAAATGCTCTTTTCCGGTGTGAGCCCCCACCATGCGGCATGCACTGTCACAAACCCGGAGCCCTTTAAAGCAGTAGTTAGTCTTTTTGAAGTGGGGTTGCAGTTTAAAGGTACTTATCAGTAAAGTATACGACAGATAACAGTCAGCACAGTGCTGTGTGAAGTTGAATTCTTCCGCATGTTGTGCAATGAACTATTACGTCCTAATATGTTATGTGTTTGGGTCACAAAGTCACATAACCAGCTTCAGTGTTATGCAAGTTCACACAAAAAATGAACTAGTTCACATTCATAGTTCCTTTTTTTTTTGCTGCACGTGTACTCTCTTTTAGCTGAGCCTCCTATGTTTCAGTCTCCAGCCCTTACACACTGACATTTACTAAACTACGTGAATTACTGTATTCTATTATAGAATTATAGAGAGGTATTAAGTGTAAAAGCCAAGAAAATCTACTGCTATGAAAGTTTAGAAACAGACATCTACTGTAACTCTACAATCTGTCAGCTGAATATTTGGCTAAAGGATACAACTTTAACACCCCGAGACACAGGGAAAATCCCCTTAAAATAAAATGGCTAAGAGAAAAAAAACACTAAACAAACAACAACAATGGCCAACTTGCGCTAAAGCCGAACCTAATTTTTCTGAAGAAATCCCACTTGGTTCTTGTTGTGTTCTTCCAGGCCTTTTACTCACCATATGGACTACACATATGGATAAAGGTATTTTGAGTGATGATAGCCTAAGGTGGCCCAGGCTCGCTTTTCTGAATGTTAACATCAGCACTAAGTAGGCAAAACTCAGACAACTTCATTTGTACACAGATCATTTTTCTGAGGGGGATTATGCAATCAAACCATAATAATCCCACCAAACTTTTTACGAAGAGCACCACTAAACCAAATCATCAGAAAAGTTAGCACCAAGTAAATGAATGAAACAACTGACTGAGCAACCACGCAAGTTTTCCCCTGTCCGTCTTTTGGCTAGTCTTTTCTATGAAAGTCATGCCTCCTTGTTTTTTTTTTTACCTCTTGTCTTTGTGATTGGCATTTTGTGGTTTCCTTAATAATGTATCTTCTTTATGTTGTATCTTGTATCTAACTACAGCTAACCCAAACAGCTGATCTGATACAGTGCACTGCATGACAGAGAATACAGGGTAGTGATGTAACTAGGAATACAGTGCAAAGAAAAGGGCAGTTTGAGTTGGGGTGAAGAGGTGAAAATCCACAAGTACAAGATTCACTTAAACTGAAACATTGTCTTAGATGTAGCTTTTTTTTTGTTTGTTTCCTATGGGCATGTCTGTATAAAAAATCCCCTTAACTTCCTTATAGGAATTCTGGCTGCCTTCTCCACACTGACTGCTATCTATCAGTCATAATTGTGGCATAATTATTATTGATAAACACCTCAAACAATCTCACTGACAAAAAGAAAATGTAACTTTTTCTTTGAAGCGATCTGATTTCTTAGAGAGCTTTGGACCATACCAGAGATTTAAAATGTGATTTTTTTCACAACACCCACTGGGAATTGGCTGATTTTTGTAGCCATACAAATGACAAAATAAACTGCAAAATCATTGAGGGATCTTCACCTCCATTTATGTGTTTACCCCTTGAAGCCTGTGGTGCTTCTAGGGAGAGTTATGACAGAAGCGCATACAAGGCAGGGAACCAATTGTCCTCTCCCTTGTAAAAAAGCGACTCTGTGGAGATTCATTTGCCTAAAAATACTGCATATCTATCATCTTTAAATCGTACAGTGTTGATGATTTATGTGTTTTTCCATACAGCATTCTGTATGCAGAGGGTAGATAGGATGCTAAACTGTAATAGCAAGGTGAACATGACACATGTGCTCTGCTACGCACTCAACGCTTGGGTCACTTTGGAGCAACGAGAGATAACACAACAAAGAACCTTTATGCTGCCATAGCATGTGTGTAAAATCCTTAGTATAGGATGTGGGTATATGTGTGTGTGTGAGTTTGGGCTCGGGTGATCCATGGTTTGTCTAAGGGCTGGTAGACAGGGCCGTGGTCATAAATCCGCCCAGCCGTAACCACAGTGATTTGCAGGTTCAGAGAAACCATAAACATCAGTGCTGAGCGGCCCGCTGCCCTCAGAGGAGGCTGAATTAAGTGGTGAGTGTGGAGCTGTGTGCGTTTTGTGAGTGCCAAACGTGTGTGTGTGTACCAGGTCAAATGTGTGTGCATGAGTTTGCTCAAGGGCATCCCTTGCTGAAGATGAGACCGAGTTTGGTGATTGGCCGAGGGGCTGAGAGGTCATTAATCTATGCTGCTCCATTGGCTGTGACGGCAGAGGGGAGGGGTTACTGCAGCTGGTCAGTTAGCCGCTGTCAGCTTTCTAATCTGGAACATTCTTCAATATTAGATGGAGTGCGGAGGATCACTGGGGCCAAACTGGATTCACTAAAACACTAGATTTCTCCGTCTTGTACCCTTTAGTTTCTCACTGTTTTTTATTAGACGACACAGGGTCCTGATTATATCTGTATTTATGGGGGTTTAGTGGCGATTATTTGAGGAGGAAAGAGCTGGCAAACCTTTTTTTTTTAAACTCTTACTGAATAATCGTTAAGACGGCTACCCTGCTGAGAAAAAAAATAGTTTTAATTTTTTTAAAGGGCACATTATAGTTTTAAAAAAGAAAACATGCTCTGAAAAGCTGCAGTTAGCAAGTATATTTGAGGTAGATGAATAAAAACAAATACAAAAGGACAGAAAAGAGGAAATGGTGAAAAGAAAGGAAGAATAGATCAATAAAACTGGGAAACTTTCAGGATTATTTGGTTGCATGTGATGTTTACATGTTTATAACATTTGTGCATGTTTGTGGTGAACAGTAAAAGCAGGTGTGCTGGAAAGGTCAAAAGGTCACAAGGTGTGTGCGCTAACATTCAGCTCAGACTGAGGCTGTTTTTTAAGGTTTAGTATTTTATCCACTTTAATTATATTTTTATCTTCCGTCCTCGCTTCTCATCTCCTCCTCTTGATCATTTTTATTTCCACCCCTCCTCCATCCTCTCTCCTGAACCCCATCGTCTTTTATAGAGGAAGGATGAGCAGTCCAATCTCCTGCAAGATTGTTTTCTGTTACAGTAGGATCTTACGGCAGCTATAGGGTTCCTGTTTACAGCCGCTGCATTCTTGTTGAAATGAAAGAATATAACTCAACTTGTGTTACAGCCAACATTTGCTGGACACTGAGTTGCAGATCATTTAGTACCAAGGTGACAAGATGCATGTGAGAGAAAAGAGAGGGCACACAAAGGTTTTTTGTGGTCACACCACAGAATCATTCTAAATCCACATGGTATAACAATGTAATGCATACTGTAGCAGAGGACATACAGCATTTTCTGCCAGAGGTTGGAATCTGATTGATTCAGACTGAAGGCCTTGTGTAAAATCAATCCAGAAAACAGCTTGTGGATAGTGTGAGTGGCCAGTGATGTTGCCATTGATCCAGCATGGGAAAAACACTACAAATAACTCACTGACACTTACATATCTAAGATAAAATTCTCTGTGGCTTTTAAACTGATTTATAAACAGCAGAAAATGATAGACGGAAAAAGAAAAAGAAGAGTCAGTTACTTTAAAGCGTTTAGCTGACATGCTTCTCTCATGAGACAATTAGCAGTGAAATGTTATGAGCACAATGCTCTTTGCTGCTTTACTATAACTAAATGTTTATGTCTTGCAGAGCTTAACAAACACAGTATTAGACACACGTGAATACAGTAAAACATCATGACAGACACATTTTATCAGTATGTAGTTAAAAGTAAAATTGAATTCATAGCAAGATGTTACTCCTGCATCAATCTGCATTTGTTCTATTAAAACGAATGTTTTCTAAATGGTACCCTGGTGCTAAGTGATCTTTACAACAGCCAGGGCCATCTGTTGAGCATCTGTACTGAGTGGAAATGCTTTTGCAAAGGCAGCAATTCTGGCTGTACTGACAACTCCAAAAACTGCTGAAGCTGACTTTAAAAGGATGCTAGGCAAAGTGCAAAAACCTCAATCCAAATATTTTCAAGCTGCTGCACAAGGCACCAATGGAGCAGAGGTTTTATTCTCTGTCCCTAGAGATGTTGAACTATTGAGCTCTTTAGGAAGCTGACTTGAGTTTTTCCCTTTTGAGGACACTAAATACGCTTTACAAAACTCCACGGTGAGGGGAACGAGAGCAGATAATTTCAAAGTTGTTTTTTTTTAACAGAGATCACTGGATACCTTTCAATCTCAGTCATACCTGAGCCAAACCAGAATTAAAGTAAGATTTAAAGTGCTGTGAGAAAGTACAAGTTGTCCTCTAGCCCTGTCAATGAAAGGTCTCAGAGTATTGATGGAATACAAAATCCATTTCTGCCCTCTCTGATTTTTTTTATACTGGGGACACCTCTTCACCTTGATGGACACAATTCTCTCATAATGAAATGAAAAGTCTGTAACTGTAGCCAAACTGAGTCATCACAAGATCCATTATTGTTTGCACTGAACAACGAAACAGCGTTTAAGAGACTTATTAACTGATGTGTCATTGCAATGTCACTTTTCCAGAGGGTTAAAATGTACTTTACTGTGCATTTCACTGACTGTGTATTTATAAAATAAGATTATTTCCCCAATACTAATCCATAGAAGCCTTTTAAATGTGTAGGATTCTTCCCTATAAGTTAAATCACCCCTCATAATGTTCTCTGATTATTAAAAAAGCACATTGTTCTTAAATTCACTTCACTCTTTCAAAAGAACAGTCTATAGATGAATCTGAGGAACAACTTAAAGTTGACAAGTTTTCATTTGATACAAATTGAACCTCAGTCTATAGATTTTTACATCATGTATCTGACATGAAGTGTTTCACACACCCATGTGCAGGTGTCTCATGTTATTATTTATTTTGGAGGAGGAATATGATATTTTGTTATAAATGGCACAGAAAACTCTTCTACATCTCACTTTATGGGCCTTTCAAAGCTCTGCTAGCAGTTAAACATAAATATTTAATTCCCCCAAGAGACACAAATGAAAGCTAATTAAAAAAACAGTGTATAACAGATCTGTGTGAGTCTGGATAGATGTGAGAGAAATGCTGTAGTGTTATAATAATAAAGACAACAATTCAACACATCATTTCTTTTTTAACTTAGATAATTTTGCTGTGGATGTCATCTACAAATTGAACATGGCATTCAGGAACTTGATTGTTAATGCCACTTGCTCTTCATTTGACAGTTCTTATGAAGTTGCATTTTTAAACATCTTAGGAACACTGTCGGGAAATGTTGTATTTGGTATTGTTGGGTCATAAACTGGTAAAGCTAGTGGCTGTAGACGCTGTGTTTTCAGCAAGTTGTGGCAAAGGTGTAGCTGAAAAAATTAATCACAGCAACTTTGCTTTAATTTAGTGATCTGTAGATGTTATTCATTGTCAGGTAATTAATAAAATTAGCTCATATGTAATGGTCCTCTATGAGCTAGCTAGCATTATCAAATACGAACTATATGTAATCCGTAGAGACCAGATGCATCAGCAAAATAATAATAATAATAATAAATACAGCACATGCTTTGTGAATACATATATAGTGTATATATATATGAACATGCCAGTGTAACTAGTCTGTGAGGATTGAATGGAGCCAGTTCCGCTAACTATTTAGTGGAACATTGAATAGTGTTATATTCCACTTTACTTCAGAACAATTATGTTGGGAATGGTAACATTATTTTCTCCATTTCTACAATCAGTCTGTTGATAAAACAGATGTCTCACATATAAAATCTATTAAATGTTAAGATTCCTTAATTTAAGGTACCTTCATCCGAAACTGGGGGAAATTAATCTAACTACTTATGTTGCTTTTGAAGTCAGCAGCAGACACCGAGTTACCACTTTAGAAATGGCGACTACAACAGGTGGCAGAAAAAAAACTCAAAACACAACGCAGACATACAGTAGATTCAATATTACATCATCGTACACACATTACTAGAAAATAGCTTTAAGTTTGATTTTTATAATCACATCTAATAGGCCATAATATTCATTTCAAACGTACACTAACCAATTCTAGTGCAGAACAGCTTTCACTAGAAATAAATGATCTATTTTATAATTTTGTTAAATAAAAAAGAGGTCCTTTATGTCCTTTTCTCTTGAACCAGCCAGGAGACGAAAAAAATTCCATGAGATACGACAAAAAGTCCTGAAGGAATCCTGTCTAACATCTAGCAATAATACCATAATCCCCTTAGTCTGCAGGGAGATCATGGATTACAGTAGCAAGAAGAGAGAGGGAGAGACAGTGACGCAGGAAGATTGTTTGAGAAGCAAAGGCACAGACGAGACAAAGAGAAGTGAGAAATTGCAAAAAGGGAAGGGGGAGGAGAGGAGAAAGGGTAAACTGAGGATGTGAGGGACAGAAGCTGAGAAGGAGACGACAGAACAAAGAAGAGCACTGAGAAAAACAAAAGAGTTTAAGAGAAATAAGAAAGCAGCAGAGTAGAGTCAAGATGGGGAGGACAGATGATGAGGCAGAGGCAGAAAAAGAGCAGGAAATTCCCCCTGAAGTGTTTGTGTCTCCTGAGAGGATCACAGATCAGAGAGACAAGTGACCTTGTGGTCATCTGTCAGCCCCTCCGACTCTACTGGAGGCAGGATATCTCTCCAGGGAAAGAACACTCTGACTCACACACACTCAAACACACTCCCAGTATTCTGAGGATAATATGTGTTACCAGATTTCCACTAGCAATTACAAACAAAGCAAAAGCAATAAGTAATTCTTGGCTAAAAAAAACAGCAGTTATTTCCTCCATCAATTCATGTTACACTGTATGTCCGATATGAATACAGATGAAGCCCTCTGCCTGTACTCTGTTGCCTCGTTTACACTTACATACTTTACATGTAAAGAGGAGAGACAACTGAAAGTCCATTCATTCCTGTGGAATCTCCATGAAATCTCATGTGCCTCGAAAACTCCTCCTCTCTGTAATATTTCAGTTTGAAATCTGAAAGAGGCTCAAGGAGAAGGGGTAATGCAAAAACAAAAAAAAGTTTGCTTTTCATCTTTTCAATACAGTAACAAATCACACAACTGTGGCAACAAATCTCTTTAAAATGTACATTAACTAAGAGAAAAGAAAGGAGACCCACCCGCCATCCCGCCGAAAACCCACAGACATGATTGTGTTCATTTTTAAAGAGTGTATACTGCGATTACAACGGATTCCTGACTAAACAAAAGCTGCACCTCAAAATCTTGGATATCAAGACTATCAAAAAAGGCACAAACAGACAAGTGTGTGTGTGTGTGTGTGTGTGTGTGTGTGTGTGTGTGTGTGTGTGTGTGTGTGTGTGTGTGTGTGTGTGTGTGTGTGACAGACGGGTGTGTACGGAGAGTGTGAGGGCACCGAAGCTTTGGTCTGTTGATGAGTTCGATCTTCGTCATCAAGTTCATTTTGAAAAAAAGAACTTTTGCTGGTTTTGGAGATACTCATTGACAGTGTTCTAGCTTAGCTAACAGGATGCTAACTAGCTAACATGCTGTTTCCTTGTCGCCCAAGTTGATTGTCAAGTGAGTTTATATAATTAAAAAGGGCTTCCTTATTTTGTTTTAACACATGGATGATCTGTGAGTAATATTATTCTGCTAAAATATGCTTATACATCATATACATAAAGACTGTCTTTATCACTTGATATGACATACATATGATTTATCAGTTAATAGACATATATAGTCTTTCTCCAATGGCTACAGGTAGTTTAGGTTTCTTTCTTCCCATCTTTCCAAACCTTGCAAATACATCTAGCATCTACTTTCAAGTAAAGGACTCCAGGCATCTTGGGGTATTTAGGGTCAATTGTATAATGATAGTCAGATGGGCTGGTTCATGGCTTGTAGTGAAGCAGACATTGCACTGAGCTGTCTCTTTAAAAATGAAGAGTACCCAGACGCAAAGCTTGCAATTCACCAGTTGATCTACATCTGGTCATTAGCTTTAGGTAGTGAACGAAAGGATGTGATGGCAGATACAAAATGAGTGTTTTTTCCCTTGGGTTGCTTGGGCTTCAGATAAGAGATAGTGTATGTAGCTGGGACAAGTACAGGAAATGCACCTTCTCATCAAAGAAGCTAAGGTGGTTTGGGCATCTGATTAGGATACCCCACAGGAGCCCTCACTTAGAAGTTTCAGAAGACAGTAATTGGAACATTGGAATAGACAAAGAAAACTCTGGAGGGATTCAATATCTCATCTGTCCTGGAAACACCTCAGTACCCAAGGAGGAGCTGAAAAACTATTCCTGGAGAGAGGGATGCAAGGACTGCTTTGTAAGCTTGCTGCCACTCATATAGGTCCGGGATAGGATGAATGGAAGTTAGCTTTCTTGAACATTTTAGTGGGATCACTTTTCATTCTCACAACTTTAAAAAGGAAAAGGCCGCTTGAAGGGAACATTTTCATTGTTCAAAAAGCCCCTGCACTCTTTCAAGAGAAAACACCAGCAGTACTAAGAAGATGTTTTGTCATGCCATGATTACACTACTTAAAAATATGAAAAGTAAGGTCAGTGTCTCTTGCACAAAAAAATATGCGAGAGCTTTCTTAGTGCCTTACTTAGATATTTATTCTCATTCTGGGTGAGAGAGCTGCATTTAGGAGATGATCATTACAGATTTCTTGTGGGTAATTTTAGAAAGTGCTACTATACAGAGGGGAAAGCTTCTATCTGACACAACTGTTCAATCACCCTGGTGAGATAAAATCATCTCATGAGTCGACAGAATCAGTTAAGAGAGGGGTAAAATAAAATGCAGGGGTTTGGGATAAAGAGCCATAAGAACAAATTAAACAATCTTTCAAAGAAAATATGAAATGTCAGTAAACAGTATGCAAAGTATGACACATAAAAGCATGTCACAGCATATTACAGCAAATATGCAGGCTGTTCAAATATGCAATATTTTTCAAAAGTGTCTACGTGTCTTTGTGGTGTGAAGGCTTTTCTCCTTATTGGCAGTTTTTCAAGGGTAAGGCTGCCGATATTTCATACTTTCTTTAATGTCAACAAACCCCACCAAAAGGCCGACACCAGCAGTATGTTTGTACATCGGCATTCATCCTCAAAAAGCCCCTTTGATCCTTTTGAATATGTAAATCTTTAAAAAGCGGGTCAAAAGTCTATGAATAAAAAAGTGTTTCCTTAAACAGATGTTCACTGCACTCCTTTTATTTCGAGAATATGTAAGTCAAACAGGAGTGTAGTGCATGTTTGTGAACTACTTTGAGTGTGAGAATACTAAAGGAGGTTGTATTAATGGGCTGATGTGGTTCACTCAAAATGACACCATAACTAAGTGCAGTACAGAGCTTATTGATGTGTATTATTAGTAATTTTTTGTACAACAATGGAACTCTGTGGCAAAGTGGAACAAGCTACATTAGGCTCTGGCTACAGACAGAGTACCTAGCAGGATCATGGGATGTATATTTGTGACAGAGTAGATAGAAGAACTGTTATCAAAGTAAAAAAAAACTGCTAAACCATTCTTTTTTTTCAATTATCCATTTGATTTGTATAAAATAACAAATAGGTAAAATTAGAATGTATAATGAAAAAATTTAATCTTTTTGTTGGACTGTTTGGCTTTGGTAAGTGATGCGAACATGTGCGCATCAATTTAATATATACCAACAGCTCTGCTTATATTGATTACTTGACAAAAAAATATTATAAATAAAAAAATAAAGCATTGATTTGTTGTCTATTTGAAATAGTCCATTTTATAATGCAGTTTTATGAGACAATTAAGTTTAAAAAAAAGTGTAGTTCGCAAAAACTAACCCACAAACTGTGCATCTTCACTGCGAATTGTATTGGCAGTAAGCATAAAGTACTGTACTGATTAAAACCACAGGCTGTATAAAAAATGGATGTAGTATCTGTGACGTCACCCATCTGTTCCTGAGGCGCTGTTTTGAAGCCAATTGTCGGCGGGAGACAAAACTTCTATGTTTAATTCCTCCAAAAATACAGTTCTGACCCATACAGTGCACCGATAGAGAAATTAGCTATTCAGACCTCCGACCTGCAGTTTATAGCACTCCCACATGGGCCTCGTATTTTTAACACCCCAGATTGGCACTTGATTAAAATCCATTCAACATTATAGCTTACTAAAATAATCACATTTTAAGCTAATAACACATATGTCCAAATGTGAGCCCAAGTTAAAAGAGACTTGGCAACATTATTTAAAGTAACAGCCTCTGCAACAGCAGAATAACATTGGCCAAGCTGAAAACACAGAAAATGAAGACATAAACATAAACTTGATAGCAGCAGCATCACCATACACAGCACATAAGCATAAACACACATTTTACAGCCTTCACTTTACAGTGAGTTTAAACAATAGAGTGTTGCAAGTTGGCTACTCACCTGTTTAAAATGCTTCAAGAAAGTTTTGTTCAGTGTGCTGTCCTCCACAATCTGCAACAGGTTCACCCTCACAGCTTCATCATTGTTACAGAAGAATTGAACCAGTCCACTTGGCCTCTCCTGCTCCCTGCGCTGGGTTTAGAGCTGAATGGGTCAATGCTGTCACATCAAGGACCATTATGAACATCAGAGAGGCCTCACATACTGTACTGGAGGTGGGAGCTGCTTAGGAGAATTAAGTCACTTGAGGAGGATCAACCTTGCGTATATTAGAATTATTATTTATAATTAGCACACTTAAGCAATACCCGGCATGCATTTGGTCACCAACATTTTGAGTGTGCTTTTTTGACACAAGTCAGTCAGCATACCTGCTCTAAAGTGCATTAAACCAGTAACTAACCCACTCTTCAGAATTTTTTGAAGAAAACACACAAAAAAAATCACAATCCAAAACACAGCGTGGGCTTTGGCAGTGGTACAGGAGTGGTTGAGGGAGAATGAAATGCCAACAAAGCAAAAACAGGGAAGAGAATCTCATGGTTGCTGCTGTATTTTCTGCATCTACTATACATTTAAAAAACCGAATGTTTGAGTTTACTAGAATGAAAATGTTAAGTTTATAGGGATTTATGACAGTAAAGACTAATGTTGAAAATTGAAAGTAAATGAAAATGTTAAGTTTAATGTTAACTTAAACCAGCAAGTAGGCTGAAAAGAAAACCCCTGCCTCAGAGGTCCTAACAAGTGTCAAAGCTGTGGGACTATTTTTTTTTGATTGTGTACAGAAATCATTTTTAAATAGACCAAATTTTCATCAAATCAATACTTAGTGTCAAATTGTTTGTATCTTTGTTTGGTGGCTGGGGAAAAGATACTTGATGTTGTGTCAATACTGTTCTATACAACTCTTTTCAAAGCATAATACACTGAGCAATTAATGAGTAAATGAAGGTTAGAAATACTTATCACTGATTCAATTCATACTGAAGTAAACCAGATTGATCCCATTCATCCTCTTTCATGTCTCACCCTCCTGTGTGTGATGTTCTCGATGTCACTCCTCACCTCCTTCACTCCGCTCCCCTGCAGTGTAATTTCAGCCCTCTTTCATCCTCCTCCTCCTGAGCATCATGTGAATGGTGTTAGCTCTTCCTCTCACTTCCAACTCCTGAAAACCCTCAGATACTGTAACATCTTTTACTATCAAGGGTGTTTATTGGGAAAACAGAGCGGGGATTTGAGGGGAATTACACTGTGTCCGTGTGGGACCTGATGGAAGCAGTGGGTGAGAACAGAGGTGTGATCTTCAGGTGCATCAGAGACCAGGTTCCAGAGCCTTCCCTTCTCAAAATCCTGGAATGCAACTCTCTTGATGTAGAGTTGGGGAAAAAGTGAAAATATTCAAATCACGCTTTTTTAAAGTGTCTTTTGCTCATATCTAACTCATGTGTTCCATTAAAGTATGCATATGTGAGGCTGCTTAACGTGATGATATAACAGCTCTATTCATTTGAACTGAGTTCTGCACTCAGCTAGTCCGGTGTTACATGCAGCTGGCTTTGGCTCAGCTGAGGTTTCTGTGGCTCAGGCATAAAAAACATGGTTAGAGTCTGATGCAGCAGTGATTAACATTTTAAATCCAGAAACCCAAATGAGAAATCCAGCCTCATGCCGGAACCCAAAACATTTTACCACTCGAGCTTTATGGAGACTCACCAGATGTTTGGCCTAGTTAGCATGCTGAGTGCTAAAAGTTAAAACACCAGGGTTTGATGCAGTAGACAAACTGTGTGCGAATTTGCAGACTAAATGAACAAATCTGACTCCACTCTGAGATGAATGATAACATATCTACAGGATAAGAAAACAAATGGGAAGGTTTGTTCTTTTGTGTTTACATCTCAGTGTTTCTAAGTATATATTTTGGTTATTCTTACAAACATCTACAATATGTGCAGAAGATTATCAGATAAAAAATCTATTATGTCTCACAAAGTCAGGCTAAACTAGTATTGTGTTGTGGGTTAAACAACAAGGGAAAGCCCCAAACACTGTGAATGGTGTACGTCACAGGGAAATTAAAGGAGGAAACTGTGACAGAAATGGAGGGTCACAAAAGTGGACCAAAAAAGGCAGGGGATACTGAAACAGGATAAATTCAAAGCCCCTGTGAGGAGTTTTTAACCGGTCATGAAACAATTTGAAATTGACATTGATGCCTCTTTATGACCTGTGAAAGCATACAAGACTACCAGCAAATAGGCTGACAATATCTAAGTTGTGATTTGTTGTCAGACTATGGGGCGCTGCTTGTAAAGTTGTGCACACTGAAAATAACAGCTACAATTCTCCACATTTAGCTCCAAAACGTTGTAAAAATGTAGAGTGACTTTTTAAAAGTCCCTTTTTTTAAAATCAAATTTAGAGGAATATTTGTGATCTTCTTCACGTCTAATTTTGTAGTGAAAAATATATTAGGTTAAAATCACTGTCCAGATACAGATTTTGCAATAGCAACTTAGCTTGTCCGTACCATAGACTGGGTACGTTCTGTCTCTGAGCATTGTGAAATCTCTTACTGGCATCCAATACTGCCTTTAAAATATTTACAGCGGGCAGTCCAGGACCCAAAGGAGTCAGTACGGACAGACTATGGTTAGGATATCTGTATCGCTTTATGAAGCTTTTATTTTGGTACTAACGGCGCCCAATACAAATTCACACTACCGCCTAGCGGAAGTACCAAAATAAAAGCATCATAAAGCGATAGAGATATCCCAATCATAGTCTGTCAGTACTGACTCTTACTGACTGCCCATCGTAAAATGCTGGATAGGCAGTTTTTGAGGCAACAGAGGGGTTTCACAATGCTCAGAGACAATACTGACCCAGTCTATATGGTATGGATAAGCTAAGTTGCTATCGCTGAGTCTGTATCGCTTTATGAAGCTTTTATATTGGTATTTCCGCAAGGCGGCAGTGTGAATTTGCATATCAGCTAAATATCTAGGATAGCAGAGCAACATTTAACATTTAGATTTAACATTTAACATTTATATTTATATTTAGATTTAACATTGCACATATGTAGCGAGAAAAACAAATGTGAAAAAGGTTACAAATATTGCTCTAAATGTGATACAAATGAAGTTAAGGTGTTAACTTAGATTCGGGAGCAGGACCACGCCTAAACCACACCCTCAATTACCTGACAAGCCTTCTTAAACGTAGCCAGCCTACTCCAACTGCTTGTCCGTGATTCTTCAACCCACCCTCCCTCACCTTACTCTACTGCACTTAACCTATTTCCTTGTCCTCTCCTATTCAACTCGTGCTCCTTCTATGCCCTGTCTACTTCCAGGTACAACCCGGGTCAAGATCAGCTCCGGCAGGATAACACTGAGACGGAACCCCCATCCTGAGTCTCCTTCTGCTGGGCACACCACGCACAACTAATTCATTAAATGTTCAACTTATATCCTTGTGTGGCGTGGTCCTTGCTAGTGAAATGTAACTTAAAAACATGTGATATTTTTAAAGACGTTTTTGAGCTAAATGAGAAGAAATGTTGCTGTTATTTTCGGTGTGCACAACTTTACAAACGGCGCCCCATATCATACCAGACGATTGACAGCATGCAGAAGAAACAGCCTTCTTTGCATTTCTATAAGGAGGATCCACACCGAATGACATATTCCACTGTTACAATGAAGCTAGGTGAGATTATTTGACATAAATAACTACCATAGCTTTGCCCACAGGGGCCCCAAAATTGACAGAAATGCCCAAAGCTCCTTATAGCAGCTTTAACAAGAAAGGTGGAAGAGTTTTTTTGGTGTTGTGGTTGAAAGTCGAGAGGGAAACCAAACATAAAACATCCCTTGTGTTGAATGTGGCCTTGATTCTACATAGGTTTGATTGACAATTTAAAGTAAAAACTGTTTCCAAGTTTTTCCAGTTGTACAAATGTAACATGTGCATGTGTGCTGCATTTAAATCACTGTTCTTAAAATGACTAATGTGTGGGTTTGTGATCAATAGTCAAATGAAACATCTCAGAGCAGATAACTTTATCACGATAGCTCTTCAAACTCTGTGAACACATTACCCTGGATAGGAGCCCTCAGCAAAGCATTTTCTGTATGCTTAGTGCTGCTGTTAATTTCTGCCTCTGCCTGGAGAGATATTTGTTGTCAAAACTTACCAAAGAGTTCTGCAATAACACTTGCACTTTAAATGATTTCTATAAAATAATATTTCTTGAAATTAACCTACGTTTGAAGTGTGCGTGCATACAAAAGCGTACATTTGAATTGATGCTTTCTGGATTTTTTTCCACATAATTAAAAGAAACAGAAAAGGCAGTTATACAACACAAATCAAATGTATGCCCAGTATTATACCAGCTCAGATGAATGCAGTGTTATTTGGTGAATACTTTCACTCTGACAGCGTGCTCATTTCTCCATAACTCCCTCACTACTTCTGACTCTCTCCGCCCATCTTTTTCTGTCGTCCATGCCCTCCTCATTTTGCCGTTTCTCAATTTTCTCACAGATTTTATAGCCTTTTTCTCGCTGTCCTTGCTCGCTGCATCATCTCTCTCTCTCTCCCTCTATCCCTCTATCTCTCTTTCACTCCCTGACCCAGAAGGCCGTGTTTCGCCAAAATCCAATCCTCTCTCTTTTTTAAACCTGCTGTTCCATTTCACTCCCATTTTGTCACACTGCAGTGCACACACAATACCCGCTCCTCCCTCATTCCAGTCCTTTTCTCTGTCTCTACAAACACACACAAAGCGCGCACACACACACACACACACACCTACACACACATGCTGAGTGCATACTGAGCCACATCCAACACATTTGCAAAACTGCATATACACAACGAAAGAACAGGAGGATACGAGGGGGGAAAACAGCTTAATTAAGCCATCAATCAAATTTGATGCTCTTGGTTGGATTCATACACAAACACACACACATATACACACCTTGCACAACATCACACCCTCCCCTTGTAGTGCTGTGGCCATCCATCACAGCTTCACTGACTCCGCTCAACCTCAACTCACAACCAATCACACAGGGGTTAGGGACTGAGTGCTTGTGAATGTGCATACAGTAAGTGTGTGTTTGTGAGTGCACTTGTGCGTGAGAGAGACAACCACCATTTGCTTTGGGAACAGACACCGAGGCATTTCATGCCTGTAAAGCCCGGCTCAGCAGATTTGGGCGAGTGGCAGAGCGAGCAGAGTGAACTGTGATCTGTATTGTTTACTGTTGAACAGTTGTGACTGCTGATAATGCGCTCCGAAACACACCTACACACAAAGACACACACTAGCTCAATACACCCCCTCTCTCACAAAAAAGCCTCACACCTCTGTGTTTGTGATTTGGCATTATTATTCTCCATTTGTGTGCTGATAATCCAAAACAGAGTTTGTGTTTCTAACCAACCACACTACAGAAACATGTTAGTGACTGCTGCTACTAAAGGTGACAGACATAACATTCATTTGATCTTTATTAGGAATAAATAAGGTCCATAAAGATGCTCAGGCAACTCAATAAGTTTGAAACACACATTTCACAAAAAAAAAAACAGCAAATGCAACAAAAACCAAAAAAACATAAAGTTGATAACTTCAACAGCGCTTTGAGAAGCGGAGCGGTTTATTATGAGACTAACACTGAGGTATGAAAGCTTGCTTCAGCCTAAGATCAAAATAATGCTGTGTTTTCATCTCATTAACGATTTTTCAGCTGCTCTATTTCTCTGTCAGCTCCAAGAAAGGAAGACAGTATTAGTGTTGTCATTAAGCCAAAAAGCAGACCACTATGAAGTCAATTATTCTGCATTTCCTTCTTCT
This sequence comes from Notolabrus celidotus, assembly GCF_009762535.1. NCBI lineage: Eukaryota > Metazoa > Chordata > Actinopteri > Labriformes > Labridae > Notolabrus > Notolabrus celidotus. The sequence continues at coordinate 12,663,080 of NC_048285.1, forward strand.
CTGGTGCTTTCTCTTGTAACATATTATGCAAATGATCGTGACATGAAGTGGCTGCTTGTGTACATTTTTGGTCTGCGAGCTAAGGTGCTTAATTATAAAATGATAGAGTTAGTATCAGAGCCTGACATTTTGAAGTGTTGGTAATTTGTTCTGTTGTTTGCTGCCCGAGTCAAATCCTCCTTTTTGACAATATCATCTTTCCCTGAGGCGAACGGTGCTCAACAAAAGCCTTCTGTCTTGACGTGCTTGCCTTCACTTAGATGTCATCTTTTCACTGCTGTTTGAGAAAGAGAGCAGCTCCGGTCTGTATCCACTGGTTGGAGTTTGCTCCGCAGGGTAGACTGATGTGTGTGACCACCTTTACCCTCTCTGAGCTTGTATACAGTGGCAGCCAGATACTGTCCTCTGATGTAGCAGAGACTGTTGCAGATTTCTAGAAAGAAACAGAAGAAATCAATACATTTACATTTGCTACATTGCTTTATACATCAGTATTTTACATGTATTAAACAGTAAAATAACTAACACCTTTCTCAGCTGATTTAAAGATAAATCGTTAAGTCTCCACACTAATTAATAAAAATGTTGTTATGAATTTCAAATTAAAATGTAACTCTCTAAGTTCTAAAACAACAGAAAATCACCAGGAATCTTTAATATGGATAACCCCAGATATCGTTCCGCGCAGCAGAGCCTGTCTATGTAATATTTTACTATATTTCACTCAGAAATAAACAAAGTATTCAGATTCTGATTCCGATTTTCAGGAAATCCATCAGATGAACAGGAAACAATCTTATCTGTCATGGCATTCATTCGTCTTCCCCATTTTAAACTAGGCCTGGCAGCATAAACGTCTTAATTGCGATGACATGAAAGTCAAAAATGAATGGGCCATTTGTCCCTTTTGGCACACCACAGTTAAGCCGCCGCAGTGTCTTCCTACTACCGCCATGATGGAAAATAATGACATCACTGCACTTTTGAAGGCAAATTTCACTTAAAAAACACTCCCAGATGGTTCAGTTGACAAGTCAAAAGTTATATGCACTTTTTGTCAAACCAATTTAAAATATCACCTCAGTATTTACAGTTAGAGCTAGCATGTTTGAGCTAAGCATACACGTGAAGCTAATCAAAATGATGTCAACGGACAACAGGATCACAAAGTTGGCGAAGCACTATGTTAGAGAGTGTGTCAGCAGACCTGTGGATGAAACATTCTTCATTGGATGAGTTGAAAATGTTACAAATATCCTGCTGTGAAACCCCATCTACAAAATGTTCTGTTGCTGTAAGACGTGCCAATCTTCCTCTTGCATTACATCTTGCTTTGTCTCCGTGATTTCAGGTGAGGGATCTCTGTTTTGTATTTAGTTTTTCGAGTTAGTTTCTTGGAGCAAGCCTCGGTTCAATGATGGCTGACTCATCAGTTTTTTTCTTCTATAAACCTCACATTCCGCAGTTTTCAGCAAAACATCCAAGGTTAAAGGGATGGTTTTTCTCTTCTTTTTTTTTTTTAAGTGAGGTTGTATGGGGTACTTGTCAATGAAATTGTATTACCCACAGGGAATGCCGGTCAGCTCAGAGTCCTCAGACCCTTTGTTGAGAAAATGGTCAGAGAACCAGAATGAAAGCTAGGCTTTAACCTGCTGAAGACAGGGTCAGCTCTACAAAATAATTTACTGAAAATGCTCCTGCAGGCTGAGGAACAATAATGTGCCATGTTGGAGAATAGTGCAACAATGAATAGGCTCTCTGACAGCAAAGTGAAGTGTTGAAAATTGCCCAAATAGAGAGTACACTTATACTGAGATTAGTGCTTGGGCTGAGTTTCTTAAAATTAGCTAAATAATGTTGTAGAATTGACCCTGTCCGCAGTGATTGATAGCCTAGCTTTTGTTCCAGTTCTCTGGCTGCTTTCTGAAAAAGAGGGGCTGAGCTAACCTTGGATCCCCTGTGGGTGATACATTCAGTATTGACAAGTTCCTCATACAACCCCACTTAAAAAAACTAAAAACAAACTATCCCTTTAATGGGGCACACCTGCATATTTCTTAATGTGTAACCGTGTTATCTTCTAGGGATACAAGATAAACATTGTATTTCACAGAGTAAGGACTGTGAAGCTCTCTCCTATATCTTAAATCATGGTTTCAGACCACACTGGTGTAGCAGTGCAGCTTTTTAATGAATGATAAATCTGAAAGTCAAGATACAGAAGTACATTTCATTTCATTAATTTGATTCCCAGATCAATACATTGGTAATAATTGCTTTACATCTTTGATATGGATTTAAAAACAATTTGAAATGTTAAATAATATAAGTTTAATCATGTGATTAATCAGGATTAACTATTCTAATTCTGGGATCAATCACAAATTAAAAAGTGAATCGATTGACAGCCCTACTTTAACACATACCTGTGGCACCCAGGCCATGTAACAGGCTGGGACAGCTGACACACTTGGAGAGTCATGCTGATTCTCACATAGATGAACACCATCAAAAGTACAGCCCTCCAACTGAAGACCTCCAACCTGGAGAAGAGTGTGAGCGAGAGGTGATAGAAGCAGGAAGAGACAAGATAAGTATGGATAAAGGTAGAGTTGAAACAAAGTGATGAGACATTCAGGATGTAGATTAAAAATAAATATAGAGTAGAAATATGAGATGTAAATCAAACATTAGGAAATTATTAAAATGAGAAAAAAAAATCAGAGAGACAAAGATATCAAACTAGAACAATAAAAAGGAAGAGATAACGGTGAATTGTGAATATGACTTGAGAGAAATATAGAAAAACATCTGTCCCCAGATTATGAAAGCATCTAAAGGGCATTGTACATGACAGAGTGTTTACAAGACTGAATTCAATCCTGTGACTCAGGGATTTTCCACAGTAGGCCAGACAGTAAAGGGAACTCTGGCGTCAAGTCAGACATACACAGAAAACTACTAAATCACCATAATCTGAGCAAGGAACAGCAAGAGAGTGAGCGAGAGAAAATCCAGAAAAAGCTTTATTGTGTATGTGTGTGTTTGAGCATGTGTGTGTGTTTGAGTCAGAGAGCTCATTGCCTCACAATCATCCCCTTTCTCTTTCTCTGTCAGATGTCTGAGTATTTCCCATCCCTCCCTGCAGCTGCAGCTTCTTTTTAAGCATCCACACCCTTTTCCTCTCTTTTTATATATTTGAACTCAGTGTGCGTCAAGCTGTGCATATTTTTCTTGGCACACAAGAAAAGAAACACATGCTCAAAAGTCTCCTAATTGTACACAGTACAATTAAATCATCTTTACACCAGTGCATGACAGAAAAAGAAAGATGACTGAGGGTGATGTTTTGCACTCTGAGTCGTCTCAATTTCTTTAGCAGTAGGAATTTTTACCAATTAAATGTATTAAAAAGGCACAACGACTCAAGATGACTGTAGTTGAAGTCAGCGTGATGAATTTGCAACAAACTCTTGGCTTTCTTTCTACATTTTATCTTCTCTTATTTTGGGTGCCTGCCTTCTTATCTGCATCTGTATTCTATTCTTGCAGTCTTTCACTTCATTATTTTCCAATTATCACTGAGCCAGAGTCTGCCTCATTTATGGCGCCAGTATTCTGCAGCGAGATGGGAGAAGTTTGTGTCTGCTAGCTGCATGCATGATCTGTAGGTTAATGTGTGCTTGTTGTTTTTCTACCTTAACTTGGAGTTTAGCCTGCGCAATGGGACTCCTCCACGACGAGACAAACACCAAACTGTCCATAGAGCAACCCATAGACCTGAAACCACACCAAAAAGTTATGAATCTTCAAATGCACACCCTTTGTGTTTCATATTAAACCAAAAGCATTCATTGTTACCTGGCTGTTTCCTGTCTCAGAGCGTTGAGGAAGGTGTCAGGGTGGAATAGCTCGGATAGATCCAGGGTGTCTGATAGAAGAGCTTGTCTGCCTGCACGATCCACCCAGCTCTGGATAGACACACAAAAAGACAAAATACACACAGACACACACACACATCAGATTAATGAACCAAACAGCTAGAAAATAACAAATAAACACTTCAAGGTAACGCACAATTCAGGCATAAAATCAATGTCACACAGGAGTCGGGCAAAACATTTAGTGGATCAATGAAAAATAATGAGAATAAACACAATAATCTTCAGTTCAAGAAATGAAATGATACACATGCTCTCTCTGAATACTTAAAACATTTCCTGTAAGTATTCACCCTCTCACTTTGAGTAGTTTGGTTTCAAAGAATACAAAGAATAAAGAATGACTGTTTGTATCGTGATTGACTCTTTAATTCTTCATAGAGAGCACTGATGTGTTTGTGGAGTGATCATATTTTCTGTGAGAGTCAGTGTGAATCTGTTAATGAGAGATAAAAAAGGGTTACAGAGGGAGCAGGCAAAATAAAGTCAATAGCAATGTGAGGCCAATAGACTATTTAATGTCTCCTTGTCCTTTTATCACCACATCCACAAGCTGATAACATTGGGACCCCAATTACCACCTAATGAGACAGTGCACATGCACACACACACAAGCGAGTGTACACTCCATATAGTAGGACAGATGTGTGCTAGGACAAGCCAACAGATGCTGATGGGTTTGTAGACAGTAAAGATCTGTATCTTGATACAACTTCAGAAAACATTTTGTAGAAAACACACTTGTAATTTGAACAAAAATGAGCTCCCATAATACAGTTTAAGTCTTTACTTTGAAAGCTTTATTTTCCTGTTGCTGAGTGGCACAACACAGATTTCTTTACTTACAGCTAAGCTATAGTGATAAAAGTCCATATGTCTTTCAGTGGCCGGATTTAGTCTTGAGGATTGACCTATGATTGAAGTCATGATCTATTCTGGGCTCCTCTAAGAATTTATTTTTTGTTTATTTTTCAAAAGTCAGGCAGCTTTCTCTAAATCGCCAGGAAAAATAGTGGATTTGAAGGTCAGCGGAAGATAAATGCTGATCCAGTTTGTATTATAAATGGATCGCTTTTTCTGCACAGCATCAGTCTGCACTGGCATTAGAGATAAATTGGAATAAGCATTATGCTGAGAAGAAACATGCACAAATGCAACATTCCACATTCACATAGTTGCAGGCAGAAGCCTGTGCATGCACACAAACAGAGGCAGACATCTGCACCTAGAATTCGGGGTATTAATAATACAGCAAGCTAATGTGTGCAGGTATGCTTAGTATTTGTGTGTGAGCTTTTGGGTGTTTTCAAGGTCATCCTGCGCATCTTGGGTGCACTGCTGGGCTGTTAGCTTTTAATTCTTCAGCAGTTCCACACAGCAGCAGCAGTTCTGACCGTCTCCGCCTTTATTAGACTGATTAGGGAGCAGGACACAGACACACTGCTAACAGAGATATCACTCAGCACTGATGGGCAGAAATAGACAGTTAAGGACAGTGCAGCCTCCAGATAGGCACACATAAAGACAGATGGAGTGCGGAAAGAGGCAGGCAGACAGGGGGGGACACACACACACAAACAGATGGGTAGGCATGCATGCAGGCAGAGAGACAGACAGACACAGGCAGTGAGGCTCACCCACACAAATAATGAAATGCACTAAATTCACATAGAAATAAATTATTTCTGAGCGGGTGTGTGTGTATGTGTCTTCTCTAGTCTGCCAGAGCATATTGAGGTAGGCGTACAGTCAGACACAGTCAATAGGAGACAGAGAGGAGTTTCAGCCAGAACCTTCATTTCCTGGCACCAACCGAGGGCAAACACTTCCCAGAACCGCATGCTTTTATATTATAATCCGCTTTTATTTATGAAGTGCTTTTCAAAACAACATTAGAATTTTTCTGGCATGGTTTTTAGTCATCCCATTGCCTAAATCATTCATCAATTATGGCTGTCAAAACCATAACCTAAAAAGTATTTTGTCTGGTCTTTAGACCCAAATCTATCTGACAGACTTTCGTTCTGGAGGGGGCCTGTGTGGGAGAGGTGAAGTTTTTTAAATCGTTTTGAACTACAGAAATCCAAAATTGTCCTCCTGTAATATTCATTACAACCCGAGGACAAAGCTCCTGAAGGGTATAAATGCAACATGGATTTAAATGGATCCCCCAATCATTATGCTAATGCTGATTAGAAAACTCTTAGGCCTCTTAAATCTCATTCCTGTGAGAGTGGTACCACAGAGGATTCCCAGGGGTGTCTGGGTTTTTAATAACCGGTGAGGTCGCCTGCAGATGCCATTGCTACCAGATATCACACAGAAATGAGACTCTTTTTTTTGGGGGGGGGGGGGGGGGGGGGGGCAGTAGCAGACCTGTGTGTGTCACTCAGTGAAACATTAATCCATACTCAACTATGACAACTGTTACTGACAAGATTTAGGGTTTTCTAAACAATTTGTTAAGGTTTGAGAATTAACTTCTAAAAAGCTTTTAAAATTTGAACATGTTAATAATTACTTTTGAGCAAACTAACAATAAGGTTTTCTCAGTATTCTTTTTGTGAGTTCTTTAAGAAAGGACATATAGAGATAGAAAGAGACAGACACACATGCAGAGAAATAGAGAAGCGAATACGTATGCCTTACCTGTATAGCAAGAGCTCGTGTTACTACAGCTCTGAGATACTGCATCGGCTCTTCAGGGCCTTCCCATTTATTCTGCCAGGTTAAAGGACACTGTGACAGAGGGGAGCAGACATGGAGAGGGAGAGAAGTTATTCAGAGCCATAATGAAAAAATAAATACATAACAAAAACAAGTGTCAGCATGGAGGAAAAGTACACCGTGTTATTTTAGCTGTGGGAATTCTGTATGGTCAATCGAACGTGCCTTGCTCTCGTTCACTCAACTCAGCTGTCAACTCAGAGAGCCACAGCATGCGGGAGGACTGCAGATCCACTGGGATATGTTGTACAGTAAATATTCTTTAGGGGAAAGCTGCTAATGTCGGACCAAGGAATTGCTAGATTTGTCCTTCAAAGCACTTCTGAAGTAAAGTTGCGAAATAAGTCACTAAACTATTTGGAATCATTAAACATAAAATCCCTACAGCTTTGCTGCATGTCACCCTGTCTGCCCCTTTGTTTCTGCTACTATCACCGAGAGCTGAACACTAAATTGTTCAAACATGGACAGATAGACTTGACAGCAGTGAACCTTGTTGGGTCACCTTAAAAGTATTAAAATAACCATGTTTTCAGAGATGTTAGATGTGTTAAAAATGACATCACTAAAGTTCAGTGTCAGAGGGTTTGGGTTGGCAGATACTTGAATGGATGAACCTGTAACGTTTGTGTTTTTGCAAACTATGAACTGTTGGCATGTTGCACATTCCTTATATCCAACTTGTTACACTTAACTGAAATCCTACCCAAAACTTCACAATGACAAAAGACTACAAACAAATACAACAAAGTGTGTCTCTCCATGCACACACCTGTTATAGTTCATTTCACCATCTTTTGTCTGTTTTTCCATCTGCCTCTGCTCTTTGTTTCAAAATGAACTTTGGCATAAACATTTTTCACTCTTCCAGGTTGCACTGCCTCGGTGGTTAGGGAAATAAAATGATCCACAGAAAAACAACACATGTTTTTTATTTTTCTTAGTTTTTTATGCTTCATTTTTAAAGTTTTGCTATGTGAGGAAGTATTTCTATAATACAGCAAAATGTTATTTTCCCTTCTTGGGAGTTTTGAAAGAATGTACAAAGTCAGCTAACATTGCTTTCTTTCAACAGTGACTAGAATTCTAGATGCCAACAGAGTAAGTTGGTTGCCTAACCTTAACAAAAGATGTGGTTATAACACTCTGAAATGTGCAGAGTTGTAATGCTTAAATGGCTCTTTTTGCAAGGAACTGACACATGCAATATCTGTGAGTAGGTGGCAAAGGACAGATCCCCTCAGGAGAAATGTGTTAACTCCATAATATGTTAGGCCACTCATGTTTGCTTAAGTATTAAACAGAGATCAAAGAACAGCCTCACACACACGCACAGGCACAAATATGCACAGTGGGAGACGGAGGACTAAGAACTTGATGTTATTCAAGCTTGGAAGTCATAATGGAACTAAAACGGGGCTTGAATGTCTCTCAGTTGCAAGTCAAACATCCCCTGCTGACTGTGTGTGCATGTGTGTCTGTGTCATAACAAAGTGTGAGTAAGGAGATAAGCATGCAAGCTTTAGTTAAGCCACCATCATTTTGATATATTTATTATCATTTGTTATCAATCATAAAGTGTTATAATTCATCAATTAATGATGGCAGAAACAATAGTTAAAGAGCCATGGTGCCTTCAAAAAGCAACCAGTAAAGAGATCAAATTAATTTGTTATATTTTCATCTTAAATCCCTTAAAAAACAAAAGGCCCTTTAAATGTAGAAATAAAATGACTTGCCATAAGAAGCAAATAAGTATACTGAGCAGGAGTGGGCTCTCTTTAATTTATAATAAAGAAATCAATTACTCCTTCTAAGACAGCCTGTGTTATTTGGTTGATACTGCTTCAGCGATTGAAGTTAAGCATACGATGTTATGTTGAATACTCCAGCGATTTGCATTGCACTTGTTGCCAGAGCTAAATTTTACAAGTAGCCGGTGGGAGCTCACTGGCAAGCTAATGCTCCCGATAAAAAATACTGCTTTGATCACTTATTGCTTATGTCCCCAGTTTGCTTTTAAGAAACCATGATGACAAAATAAAATAAAAAGTTACACTGGCATGCTAATTACTACAGGGGGAAAAGTCAACAGATGCTGGAGATGTATTAACCTTTAATCAAAAAGCCATCTCTGCATCAGTCCTCATGATATTAATGATCTTTCCTCTAACTAAAGGCAGTGGTGACATTTATTTCAGTTTTGCAGCTCTGCTCACCACTCTCCTCTGATGCTTGGGTAGTTTCCAAGTATCTAATTATTTTTTACTGCACAGCCGAGGAGAGGAGCAATGGAGCTGATTCCTCCAGAGCTGTGCCCGCCATACTTTAACAATATTACAAACCCAAATGGTCCATTTCCCGATCATGTAAATTATACCACCAGCTCTGAGTTCTTCTTCTGTGGTTGAACCTGGACTTTTCAGTAATGGTTGGCTAACAAGGACTAATAATCTCATTTGCATTGCATGTTGTAATGCTTTTCAGCGATAGTAACAACCATCTGTGACTAATTAGGAAACGATATGTGGTCATTTCTCTTTTGAATGTTTTAGAGGTAGTCATAGAAAACTTTTATAGACAGAATGAGTATGCAGTAAAAAACATTTAGATGACATACAGTATTTAGCTAAATTTTCTTTTTGCATTTACAGGTGGTTATATGATCAAGGAGTGTACTCTCAGTAGCATAAAATGGAGGGTTGTCAAAAAGATTAGCTAATGAGTACTAACCTTAGTTTAGTGCTCAGTTGAAAAAAATTAGATACTTCTTTTAGAATGGATTGGGGCCTCTTACAGTTCAAAAAAGTGTGCATCATTCCAGTAACTGCTCCATCTTAGGCTAAATCACAAATTATATTGCACTTATGGTGTTTAAGTGCAAAAACTCCCATAACATTTTTACTCTTGTTTTGCATCTAAATGTGGAGATAAGCTGTCGGCATCTCAACTCTTCATCCTTACAGAGCACAAATCTTTCCACATACAGACACACAAAGTTTTGTCCCTTTTGCCAGAAAGACCTGCATGTTCAAGTTAAGAAAAAAATGCGTTGAGCCATCCGACCGTCTCTACACTTGGACGAGTGTGCCCAAGAGCGCCCCAGACTGATTTAACCAGTGATTATTACAACAAAAATAATTTCTAAGTGATCAGATTTATTATTTTCAGGTCATCCAGAGGTGGAATTGATGACATTATCAATCTCTTTTAAATACTGCAGGGCAGTTAACACTAGCTCTCAGCAGAGGGTTAGCTTCACACTAACTGCAGGTGGCTGTTTGCGCCAGTGTTTGAGAATCAGACAGCTTTTTTTGCATTGAGGTTCACTTGTTTAGAAGAGGCCAATTTCACCCCAAATGAATTCATAATGGCTGCTGCTGATGATGATAATGTTGTAAAACATCGCCAGGCTGGACCACTTACACCTATCAGTGTTTGATAACAAGTAGCAGTATATTTAATAACTGTAAAGGAGTTTGTGGATTTGCAAGAACATACCATTGCATAAATAAAGATGACAGCTGCTGTTGTATTTTGTTTTTCTTACAGGCTCCAAAGCCCTCTCACAAAAATAATACTTTTGGTTCAATTCACTTAGATCTATGACGGAGGAAAACTATTTCACCCTGGAAGAAGACGATTTGGAAACAGTGCCAATGTTTTGGTTCATGATTAGTCATCTTATTACAAAAACACAAGCCACGGTAAAACTCAACACTGCCCTACAAAGCTAGCATAGTGTTCCTGTTTAATTGTTTATCAACTCATTGAAATGCTGCATTTTGATTAAGTGAAGATAGAACATCTAAAAAATGTTTCCTACAATTTATTATCAAAGATAAAGTCTGTGCTCTTTACTTGGGGTATGGGAAGTGTTTTTACAGTGTCATTTTACAGATCAATTAAAGTAAGGGGAAACAGTAATGAGAGCTCATCCATTTTATATACTATGTGGTTACTACTCGTACAAGGACAGCATTCATGTTCTAGGAGGAGTCTTTATTTGTGAAAACTCAGAGCAGGTGGCTTTTTAATGACACATGGAGATTATACATTGTAAATTCTCCTTCAGCTAATTTGAGTTTGCTGAGTTCACTGTGAACATGAGTCTTGTTTTATCAGATTGAAACTTTTGATGACGAGATGTGACCTACAATTATAATTGATGCCTAGTTTTGTTTTATACACAGGAAGAATTGTGTCTTCTGTATTGTATTGTATTCACCTGGCAACTACGACAAACACAAGCACCCTTGCACAAGCACAAATGTATTAGCTCTTATTTATAAAGAGAAACATGTTGGGTGGGAGAGGGATAGTAAAAAAGGAGAGACAAAAATTTAAGAAAGTTGGCTGGGAGAAAGGGAGAGGGATGAGGCAGTAGAGCCGCTGATTAATATAAAACGAGAGAGGAGGAGAGCAGTGTGGAAAGAATTATGCCGTGGGCTGCTCTCAGGAGATTACAAACATAGAAGGAGTAAAAGGTTGATTGTGTATCTCTCCTCCTCTACAGTACCTCATCATATCCCCTTTGTCCTCATCTAAGCCCAGGGACACATGCGGGGATACTTGCTGTGTTTGCTGGATGTCTACAAGTCAGCTCTGTATACTGTATGTGTGCCTGCCCCTGTGGCAACAACTTTGTCCCAGTATGGGAACATTTTAAACTTCACTTCAAAAACAAAAAGCACTGTGAATTCTATTAACCAGATGAATCTCACACCACATTGTATGATGAGTGTACATCAAAGATCAAAGCAATGTGAAGAAGTGTCACTGGAGGAAAGATGCTGAGATAATAATGAGTTACAAAGTACTTTAAGTATTTGGTAGAAAGGACACAGGAACACAGCAGTGTGCAAATTTGATAACAGTCATTAAGAAGGACACCATCCAGTGCCATGGAAGGCAATTAACTTTTTCTGTTGATACGTCCTTTTTGATTTTTTTATATAAACACCAAATACTTTTCATCTTGAAATTGTAGGTTAGGTACACAGATTGGCAGAGAAAAACATTGTATTTTAACCTTTTTACTTATTGTCTTTGTCCCTCTTGTCCTTTCTTTCTTACCTCTTGATTGAGCAGAGCAGTGGCCAGTTTTTGAACATCAGGTGTAAGCAGTTGTGTCCCTCTGATGACCTTGCTCAGTGCAGCCAGGGACTGGTGGATACTCTGTGGAAACAGGAACAGTTTAGTACACATACTGAGAAAACATTTCAGAGGATTGCTGCGCTGAGGTGTCATTTGGCATTAAGCTATTTTGTCACTGTGAACGGGTTCATAACTACAGGCTCTATGGTTGACTGCTCTAGGTTACTTCAACAGTAAAACATATGTGGCTAATGATTTTGTTTTTTCTTCAGTGACAACAATACTTTTGTGAAAAAAATAAAACAGAAGGTTCTTGCACTGCAGATATTATTTGGTACTCATGCATTAGTACAGCAGTTCTTTAAGAAACTGTCATGTACAAAAATGATGTTGAGGCACAATATATACCAGGCCGATAGGTTATCAGCCCAATAAAGCAGAAATTGTATTTTTATTCATAATTTAACAACCAATAAAAGTTGCCTTGATTTAAGTATTAACAATTTTACACATACGGTCAGAGAGGCTGGCAAGATGTGATCCACAATTACAGGCAAGGTAAAAGATCAAGCACAGCTGCAAGAAGCTGACCAAAGAGTAAAAATGGTGTCACACGCGCATCTTTTTCATTGTTTAAGAGGATGAAACCATTTCAATTTGTAAAACATGGAGATTAAAGAAGTCCTCACGTTTTAACACAAACTTTTAAGTCAAAAGAAAGACCATCATTGCAGCTGAAATGTGTTTAAGATATGCAAACCAGCAGTAGCTACAGTTAGCATTAGCGTCAATATCACTGCTGGTGCTGTAGTGGCGATTCAACACGCACTTCAGAAGTTTACCAGGGACAACCCAAAAGTAAAAGCAATTACAGACATAATTATTTAATTTACAGCACTTTTACAACTTATCTTGATTTTCCTTTTCAGAGGTCGAAGATCAAGTATTTTGCCAGCTAATAGCGTTTTCGGAACAGTATCCTGAGTCGTTCTACTTTACAGATGTTTCCCCACCTGTCCTGTAAGATGCGATCTCTACACAAATTTAGACTGAAGTACAGCAACATTAATAACATAAATTTTACCATGGACATATAGACTTTGACGTTAGTCCAGTTAGTATGCTTATTTGACGCCAAGTGGCTGGATGAAGAGTCACAGATCAAAAGACATCACTGCATGCAGAGGAGTGTTCTAAATCACAGTCAAGATACTAATACTGACAAAAAATACCTAATAATAATAATAATAATAATAATAATAATAATAATAATAATAATAATAATAATAATAATACATTTTATGTATAGGCGGCTTTCTGGACACTCAAGGTCACCTTACAACATAGCAATAATAAAAGCAACACTCAACAGTAAATAAATACATAAATACATTTGAATAAAGATACAATACTAGGGAAAGTTTTTAGGGCAGGATTTGAAGGTGGTGGGGGAGGTGGAATTTTGTACGTCCAGGGTGAGAGAGTTCAAGAGGCGGGGGCCGAGCGGCTGAAGGCTCTCGATCCCATGGTGGTCAAGTGAGCAGGTGGGAGGGTGAGTTGGATGACACTTATTCTTCTTGTGCATTGCTATGAGGTCAAGCCGATTTTCTATAATTGGTTTTGAAGATTTTAACATAATCCTCTTCTTTATAATACAAGTACCATCATTATGCTGTTTTTTTTTTCTTTTAACTGCATTTAGGAATTATCTTGTGGTAATTTTAATGATCTGTAATCAATCTTTCTTCTTTTCTCTATAATTGCTTTGTTGTCTATCTTTAACTGCCTCTGTATGTATAATCAACCCCCTAAATGATCTCCAGGTTGATGGATTGATTGTTTGATTGAAGCAGTGGGCCCACATTCTAAATGTTCTGTAAACACTCAGTTTAAAATGTTTTTCCTTCATAACAAAATGATTTAGTTGAAGGAATCAATTCTGAAATAATGACAATTAAACAATGCGTTGTTAGTAGGAGGACCAGTAATCTGACACACCTGGACCAAGCGGATGGCATTGAACTGCTCCAAACTGATGAATGACAGTACTGGTGACCCATGGCCTTCTGTGGGTGGAGCCACCTTCTGGTGGATCAGAGTAGAACCCTGAAAGATTGCAGACAGACATGTTGGCATTTTGACTCAGATTGATTAGTAGAGGTTGTTTGAAAACCATATTTTTCAATAATAAAAGGGGATTACAAAGAGAGGAATGAGAGCCAGGGAAATAGAAAAGGAGGTGTTGTGCAAAAAAATTTATAATTATTCCTCATTTCAGTTACCTCAGAGCTACAGATATTTTTACCGTGGGCTATTGTGCTCAACACTTGCTGTTTAATATTGAACATTTTGTCCTAGTTTTTCTTTATTTCCCTCTAGTTTATTCAACATTAACAAGATATTACCAAACTGGAAACTGTTTCATCTCTGCATTACAAACCAGCGGGACATTTTATTTTTGATCTGTATCATGTGGTTAACGTAGTGATCTTTTACAAGTGCTCCTAGTGGTTGTACTGAGGTAGAAAAATCAACCACTAATATCTTATTGTAGTCTGTTTTAGATATCACATTCTGTGCCTGCACCCTATTTTGTTCCCCTCACACCTAAAAGTTTGAGGCAGAGGAGGAAAGAATGAGGGATAGTAGGGCTGTGGGATGGAGGACTGGAGACAATAGTGAGCGAGAGATAAACGAGACAATGAGAGAAAAAGGGTGGTAGGATGGGATTCAGCTTGACTCCAGCTATGCTATTGTCTCTATTCAAAAATGTAACCAAGCAGCCAAATAAAGGGGGTCTGGGGATGGAGGGTGTGTATGCTGTACAGATTGGGAAGCCCCCTGAGGCAAACTGTGAATCTGTGAATTTGGGCTATGAAAATAAAAACTGAATTGACTGAAACAGTCTCTGCTGCTTCATGCTTCCCTTCTCCATACAGAGTACATACAGGTTTTTTACACTCAAGGCACATGGAAATTTGCATGACCTTATGTGCACAGAAAAAATATGAATACACACATTCAGATAGATGCAAAGTGAAAATGACCCCCTGTTTATACACACACAAAGTCCATGCCTGCACAAGCATGAGTTCTGACACTGAAACCCAGGGAACACACAACCCCTGATGGTCAAACTCTCAGGGTAAGCGGGGGACTAAAGGATGTTAATTAAAAGCAGTCAGAGGTAGATTGACATCGATGGGAAGCTTGTCGCATTACAATGCCAGAAATTAACACAGTCAGTCATTTTCCTCTCAGTAAGTACAAAACAACTCTGCCTGCAAGGGGCTGAGGGAGAGAGAGGGATGCAGGGAGAGAAAGAGAGAGAGAGGGGAAGAGCAAGATAGAGAGAGAGAGACAGGTTCAAAAGAGGGAGAAAGTATGTCATTAACAGCATGAGAGTGAATAAAAGAGAGGGAGAGTGAGAGACAGAGAATCGAGTGTCTAAATTATTTAATGTGGAGGTAGATTTCCTTTTGATTTGGTAAGGTGTCGGTCTCCAGGCAACGACACACATCAGTGTTGCCTCTCTAGGCCAGTGGCTATCACACACAGAGCTCAATTAGACTCTCCTAATTTCCAATTAGCTTTCACAGCTTTTAGTTTTGGCTAGCTGTTGCTGCATGTGCATTAAAAAAATAACATGATTTCCCATACAAATAAAGACAAGTATGTGATTGTCAAAGTGAAAAAAACTACAAAAACCTGCTTATTCATTTTTTATTTAATACTTAGCTGGAGATAATGAGTTTGACTACAACAATATAAATAAAATATGTGGGCATAAATCAATAATAGAAATATTCCAGAAAAAGAGAATCACTCATTTCAGTGACATGGAAGTAACTGCATCATCTACACAAATCTGAAGACAGTAACCCTGCTGTTCTTAGTAAAAGTTAAATCACACATCAGATCATTATGACGCAACCTTGAAAACTTTAAGATCAAATTTATCTTGATGAAATGAAAAGATGGGATGTGTAGGGCCAGCTTTGAAGTTTGGTTTGCAGATGCATCATAAAAGAAATAGATTTATATCCAGCTGTGGCCTACGCAGAGAAAATGATTGGTCTAGAGAAAGAGAAAAGAGGGGTGGAACTTGAAGTAAAAAAAAGGACTGACCTGGTTGAGTTTCTTCCACAAGTTGAGCACAGGTGAAAGTCCATTGGACCAGAGCTCCCTGTCGAACTTTGAACCTGTTGCTACTGAGCGGCTCAGAACACGCAGCTGGGAAATCACCTGAGTTAATCAATAAGAAACACAAGCAAATGATCAATTAGCAAAGATGTTGTAGAGGTTTTGCAGAAGTTCCTGTTTACTCAATTAATTTGCTTTAAGGCATGTTTTGCTAGAAAAGGGTCATCAAGAAAAAAGGTGGTGCATTGTGCTTACAAATGTTGTCATATTAAGATAAGATAAGATAAGATATTACATTATTGACTTTATTATTACACCACCCGAGTTTGAATACAATAAAAACTTCATTATGGAGAAGAAAAAAGTGAGAAATAAGAACTTTAATACATCCTTTATATGTGAAAAATGTGCTAAATTGAGCTACAAATATACTCATTTTGCCTATTTCACCCAAAAGCTAGCTATGATTTAAAATAAAAAAACACTAAGTATTATGAAGTACCGCATGGATATCTGACATCTCTGCTGGCTACACTCCCAAGTGACTGTAAACACTGTTTCAAGTCCTGGAATATCACAAGTGAAAAAAGGCCAAGCCCCAAACACATCTCCTTACAGCTGCTTACACACCTAATCAAGCATGAGCAGCTTTAGGCCAAGAGTCCTGGATAGTGCTTTTATCTTGACTCAGGGTGTGTGTTTCTGTGGTTGTGTAGTTTCATATATATGTGCATGTCGTGAGGAAAGCAAAGTGTCCAATAAATGGCTTTCATTTGGGCCAGGAGGACTCTTTACTAACACCTGCTTTATCTTCTCTGCTCAGGAGGGAAAGTGTGCCTATATGTGCATGTGTTTGTAAGTGTGCTTCTGTGTGTGTTTATACAGTGGAGAGGGAGAGACATGAAAAAGGGACGGATATAAAAAACAGATAACTAATCTAGAACTTCAACCTGACAGCAGTAAAAATGAGAGCTTCTGAGGATGTAGATTTGGAATAAATTGGGGTTCAAATATCTAGGGATTGAAATATATTGAGATTTACTTTTATCACATCCAATGACTATCAGGTGGCAACTGCATATAGCATCATAACTAAGGCCCCCTATTTCAATAATTCAAAGCGCACAGTTTAAAGCACAGAATGCAAAATAAATAAGGGTGTGTCCAACCACATCCTGCTAGTCAAGCAGAGTGCAATCTGGGTGCTAAGCGAGGCACAGGGTGCAAATAGGTTGGATTTGCACCCCCTTTGGATTATTCAAAGGTGTGTTTTGGGCATAATGTGTCCAACCAAGTGTGTCTGCTCTCACTCCCTTTAAGAGTCAGGTGCACCTGCAGGCAGGTAAGTTACTATTCACATGGCAGATTTCAGCCTTTCTGCTCAAATACACAAAGCTTGAGCCAGAACATTTGACTTCCTTCCACTGTGCCACTAATAGAGCAGAAAACCCACAGGTCACTGTAAAAGGTGCATGGATTGATGTTGTTTTGACTGAAATTACCCCTCTGAACAGTGGCAACGATCATGGACTTTCAAAATTTACAGACGTGTGTATTACCTCTGTCCTGTGTACTTATCAAAGAAAGGTAAGCTGTAAATATGTGTTTACTTAGTTTTGGTGCTGGATATACAGCATGTGTACTGGATACAGTCTTTATTAATATTGGCACTAATAACTGTGTTTGAGAATTGTAAAAAAGATAACCACTTAGTTGTGTGTGAGAGTGTGTTTGTATGTGTGTGTGTTTCTGCATGTATTGGAGAGAGCGTGTCCATAATAGAGAGCCTAGTGGCGGTCTCAGACTGCAATTTTTGGCCTGTGCAGGGCTGAGGTAAAGCAGGCATGTGATGAGATAGCAGCGAGAATGTCTTCGTCTATTGGCCCCATACCGAGAGCAGCATAATGATGTAAGGCTAAAGGAGGAAAAATGATGGTGTCCTCATGCCCTCTATCCTACTGAAAAACTTCAATTTCACTGTATAAGCACATATACTGATACATCCTTATGAGTGGTCCACTGCTGCACATCTCTGCATATGAGTAACAAGCGGAAGATTACATGCTGTGAGCTCTTTCCCATCTTACTGTTTCAGTAATGCACCCTCTAAGTAGCACGAAAGTATCACACCACTATCTTAAGACTCCAGGACAGGTTTTCGTTAGTCTACAGGATCTCCTGGATGGCAACACGTCACCTCTAAATCCGGGGCTGTGGTTTATGATTCTTATTGAGGGAACTTTTTCTTAGAATCCAAGTCAGGTTGGTGGTCAAATAAGACATTTACTCAACAAGACAAAAATAAACTCAAACATGGATGTTTTTATAGCAAGGTATTTAATACTAAATGCTAATGCTCTCACTGAACTCAACACAGGCACACCTGAACTGAATGCCCTAGTTGCCTGTACTGGTTACATATTTATACGCCAGTCTAACCAGATACAGCGTACATACAACTTAATCTAAATACTGCCAACCTCGTATATGAAATTCTCTCCCCTACACCCGGGTAGTATGGCAGTAGCTGTTCACCGAAGCTACAGCCCTGGCAAATGGTGGGTGGCTGCACTGAAGCTTAGATGCAACATTTGACTGGGAATTTGTGCATACAATATTAAAAATATTAGAAATGCTTTAAACCAACTAGTTGTTTTTTGATAACTAGCAAGGATGTTGACTTTTAATCGTTTAGTCAGCTAAAGAGCACATCTCTACCTGAAACATCTAATTCATTTTTGTGTGAAAGATACTTACATTTCCACTTGATGGTCTCTGCCTATATTCAATGTTTTGCATCACCTATTGGTCTACTAGTGGAAGTAAACATTCAGTCAACATTTAGGGCTATTTTTGCCCATGTCTGGTTACTTCATCTAAGCTTGAACATTTATTTAAAAATCAGATCCACCAAAACCCCTCACTGCCCCCTGGGCTCTATTTAGTGAGTGCGAGTGTGGTTAAGCGCCCAACCCACAGAAAGTGCCAAGAGTCTCTAGGGAGAGGTGAAGGCATAAATTAAGGAAAAGAAATAGAAAGAGATCGCAATAGAGAAGCAAGCGGACAGAGAGAGAGAGAGAGAGAGAGAGAGAGAGAGAGAGAGAGAGAGAGAGACATGACAGTGACAAATGACAGCAGAAGGGGACACAATCACAACTAGGGGAAATAGGTGAAGAGACACACACACTCACCGCACACACACACAAAAGAGGCCTTGAGAGATGGTGTGAATTAAACTAGGCTGGTGGTTCTCGAGATCAGCAGACCACACTGACAGGATGAATGGACTGAAATGCATTAGTACCTCATGGGACTGTACACACAAGCTATATTGGTGCTGCATGGTTTAAGTGGGTTTACTGAGGATAAGTATGAACAGAAAGACATGGATTCACACTGAAACATCAAAACCATCTGGCCTTCCTACCCCCCTCCCCTATCTTTATGTCAGGAAGCAGTGATTTTACTAAAGCAATGGTGAGATCCAATAATTTAGTAAATGTCATATATCTTGATGTTTACTGACATATTGTTGACAAATAATGTAGTCTAGACATGGTGTTTGTCTGTACCTCTTTCATCCCCTTTCGTAACCTTCTAGCATTCCTCTTTTGTACCATATTTTTCCTTCTCCTTCACTATCTCTCTCTTTCTCAAACACAAACACACACAACGATGAATAAACAGATTTGGTGTTTTGTATGTGTGATACAGTGTTTCGTTGTGTTACATCAGCATCTGCAGTGACCATCAATAACTTCTCACATCCACACAAACAATCTTATACATATAAACAGACACCGATGATAATTATTCATTTCAAGCATGCACATAAACACTGTGAGCCATCTGCAACCTCACACGTGTTGACATAAGAACATAGCACATGCAGTGCAAACAGACAGGAAGGCAAAAAATAACTCAAAGCACATGCAAACACACACCCACACCTTGAGATGTCTCAGTATTCAAGAGTTGATCCTCTGTTGAATCACTTTATTTCCTGTCCTTCCCCAACATTCTTTTGCATGATGGATTTTTTTGAACTAACTACTGGAATGCAAAATTACACAGAGCAATAATCTGTATACAACATGGACATAATCCAAGAGTTGTCACCCACTATTTTTATGGGCAGAGTGTTGAAGCCCAATGATGGTGGTCACCATATTGGAAATGCTGACTCAACCGAACTTTCAGTCGACCTAGCAAGAGGCGGAGTGGAGGCGGGCCTTTAGCCTCCTGGATAAAGGCTACAATGTGCCCGCCTGTCAATCAAGTCAACCACACCCCAAATCATGCTTAATTGTACAAAGCTTGTGACAGTTATTTCTTCATATTTACTCCCGTACAGTGTTATGAATAGAGAGATGGGCTAGCCAGACCGAAATCCTTTTTTTATACCAGGCTGGTATATTTATAAGATGGGCATTTCAGCATGTATGTCTATTAAGTCTCCTGAGCTTTGGGAGCAAGCCCCCGGTGGCTGCTTGAGGAACTGTAGTTCTGAGCACTTCCACATTGGTGTCATTTTGTTCTTTTGAGGTTGTCACTTGTTTGAAGCTGACAATGTAGCGACTACAAGTAAAACAAAATTCTGCTTCTCAAAGCACATGAATATACCCATGCAGGTTGCTCATTGGTTGAGAAACTCTGCCCTCACCTTAAACCGTTATGTCCAACCCTAACCTTTTGCCTAGTGATATATTCTCATCTTCCATGAGAGTATTTGTTCAAATTACATTACTGCTGAGGTGTAGACTCTTTAAAACCAGATTACACCCACAAGCAAAACTTCTACACAATGACAACATAACCTTGACAACATTATAAACAGACATGATATTCACAGTGATGAATTACCCTTCTAAACCTAGTCTCATGTCTCTGCAAGGTGAATTTGGTTTCATACTGAAATAAATGAAAACGGATGGCTGTCTGGTGAAATAATTTCACCTTAAATTGAAGTCCTGACCCTAAAATCAACCACTTCTTTGTCTCCTGAATGATGGTGAGTTTCTGGACCATGACTGAGATTGTGAATTTGTTACAAGGGTAACCGCACACATACAATATGAATGAGCTCATACATTCAAACACACAGAAAAATAGTTTAGTGAAGACTAACAAAATGGAAATAATTACAGCGTTGTACAGTGTTACTGCACCTACAATCTGGAGGACTAATCATCTCTGTAATTTGAACAGTAATTAGGGGATGAATTGCTTTGCTGTACAGATAGCAGTGATGAGGCAAAAGCATTGATGCCGCAGTGAAAAAGTGAGTTCATTTTGGCAGGGACAACTTGTTGACTCCTCTCTCACTGAGTGGAACTTCTGAAGCTGGAAAGCAAGAGCATAAGGAGCAGATCAACATACTCCAAGTCCTGACACATTTTACAGCCAATATCACCCTTCAAACAGGGGGTTTATTTGTTCAGGCTTTTGTGCACTTTGTTCAGCTGCAACAACATACACTATCGCTACACTGTAGTGTTATAAAAGAAGGAAATTGCTTGAGTACTAAATTGCCAAAGAATGTGCAATTTATTTACTTCAACTCAACCCTTTAGCTAAAGGTGCCTGGTTCTGAATTTTGCTGGCCAACAGAAGGGCATTATTGATACACATAATGATCATTCAGCAGACAAATATAATAGGAAAAATAAATGGAAAAAGTTTTAAAAGAGATTGCTCTTGAGTGAAAAACAGAGAAGAGGAAGAAGGAGAATTTGAAGGAAAGTAACACAGCCAACTGATTGCTGGTAATTGTTTGGATTAGTCTGAGATTTCAATGCCACAAAAACACACAGAAAATGCAAACAAACTCAGGGTTGATGCTTGTTCTAAGCAAGCCGGAAGTGAATTAAGAAGCTGAGGTGGCGGTTAGAGTTGAGTCCCTGAGCTACAGAAAAGCTCCATGGCTGCATCTTTTCATATAATGTCATATATTTTGTGAGCATCTGTGTTTCTTCTGGCATGTGTGTGAAGTTGTGTGCTATAAATTGTATAAACAGTGATTTTGTCCTACTCAAAATGTATATATAAGATAAAGAAAGTGCATATCTTCAACTTTTCAATGGGAATAATTGTGTGTACGTAATTCTGCGTTTGCATTTCTGCATGTGAGGCAGAGATGAAGGCTGTGTTGACGGCGCTGTGTGCTTGTGGGAGTAAGCAGGTGGCAGTGTGTGTATGAGTGTGAGTGCGTGGGTGCACCTGGGAGCTGATAATTCTCTGAGAGGATCTCTCGATGTTGGCAGGCAGACCAAAGAATGCCGGTCTGTCATCCTCTGGGAAATTCTCTATAACGCTGCGGTAGTCCTGGGAGAGCACACGGTCACAAAAAGGTCACACACAGAAATCTACCTACATGACATATGTAGAGGCAGAGAGTATCAATGCACATTTTTAAGATGGCTCTGATAAATTAGAAACTAAGACACTCAGGCAGTTGAGTGTTTCAAAGCACTTGTGCTACTAAACTGAAAAGTAAAAACTTGTCGCCTACTTGTTAACTTACTTTTAGGGAGTATAGGATAATAATACTGTAAGAGTTATTAGTAAACCAAATATCATTTTAATAGCTCTGTAGTGTACTTTGTGGCTTCTTTCCAAGCACTCCTTAAACTATAAGAGTGTGATTACACTTCAATGGCTCACCTTATAGCAAAGCCTGTACAGTGAGTACAGAGGTGTGTAAGTGATCCATTGTTCCCTATAACAACAATTAACTGCCTTTATGTATTTTAAATCCCCACATTAATTTCCCACCTCTGCAGCTGCAAATTAAAATGTGTATCTAAATGCTGACTACATTTGTTTTTTTCCCTTCGTCATAATGACAACCTACCAATATGGAGCAAGAGTTAGGGAGGCTGATCTGAGGTGGGAAGAAGTGTGCCCCTCCTCTGCTTCTTCTCTGACTTGCTGAGGATGAGAGGAGATGTGTGGAGAAGAACTGCTCCAGGTACGAGCGTAAGATGCGGAGGTCAGAGGGGTTGTCGATGCGACCACCGTAAATAGCACTCTCCAACAGGCCATGGACAAACTCCCACTGGAAAGTTTTACCACCTTAGTAATAGAAAGACACACAAAGAGTGGTATAATCAGCACACAAAGGACAAAGGAACACTAGATTAAACACACAAGCATACAAAGAGGCAGAGACACAACAAATGGCCACATGCATACTCTACACTGTATTGAAATGCAAATGCCGAGTTGTCCATGTCATGCTCTATCAGGGGAAGTGAAAATGAAAGGGGTAATTGATCAAAGAATCAACAGGTTCCAGTTGTCATTACCATATGTGTTGCACAGCAGATCAGCAGAGCTCCCTGCTGCAGTGTAATGTTTGCCACCAGCAACCCTACCTTCAAAAAGCCTGTCGATGATTTCAAAGCCAGCACGGAGGTCCGACAACGAAAATTCATAGAACTTTGTCCAACCCTGGAGACACAGAGGGGAAGGGGGGGTTGGTTACAATACATTTATCTCACTGCCTGTCAGAGAGACACCGTACATCAACTACTAATGTTTCTTTCAGAACTTGTCAACCAAACAGTGACAAATTGCATTCAAAATCGCACATCAGAATATTCAGGATTGGAAAATCATCTCTCAGATATATTCCGTTTTCTTATTAATCTTCAAAGAACTGTGTGAAAGTGTATTGGTATTTACAACAACTGCAATATTCCTCTACCCTAGAGATGCAATTTACAGGACTCACACAAGTAAACACAACTGAATTACTTAAAGGCAAAGAGTGCATTTACTTTTTGAATTTATACAATTTATCTTGCAACTCTTGTTTTCAGGGAAACAATCTACCGAGCTTAGAATTAACTTACCATCACAAACGACCGTAATACACACGTAGATTATCTAACTTACGTTCTGTTTAAATGTCATTTGGTTACACTCATTGATACTTTTCACCCAGCACAAATTAGAATTTATAACACAGCCCCAATATGAACTGTGTTGTTAACTTGTCGGTGGGAATATTTCCAGTAGCTGATGCATGCAGGCTGCTACTATTCAAGAGCTCAGATATTAGAAGTAAGGCTTCAGAGAGAAAAATGAAGTCTCTTGCAAACAGGAAAAAATATATATTCACAATAACAAGGTATAGAGGAGGAAAAATATTACAGTTTTGAATCATAATAGAATCTGATCAGTCTCAGATTGCCAGAGTGTATTTGTTGCACTCTACTGCTATTCAATCAGTAGTTGTAGTCTGCCCACAGATGCTGTAGGTGGATGAGGTGAAGGGTGAAGGAAAACTGCGTAGGCTTTTTCAGTAAATCTTTCAATGATTGAGCATATTTTGTTTGTTCAGTAAATTTGTGCTTGAGAGCGTATACACAGACTGTTTCAGGGGCTGATCATAAAGCTTTTGACACATGTGCACACATGAGTCTGTGTGATTGAAAAGAGTGTGCTAATGCTTGAGTATTTGCTTTATGTACATGGAATTGGCTGCTTGTTCTGTGAATTAGTCAAAGTATAGGTCTTAGAAAGGTGTCTGTGTCAGTTTATTAAGTGTGGCCACTCATCATGTTGGCCATCAACCAACTTTACTTTCCCACTAGCTGCTGTTAATCACACACACATTACCTTGCATGTGAAAACCTGTCTTTATCACTGTTTTCATCTATTTTCTTTTTTATTTCCCATCTAGAACTCTTTCTTCTAGGTTCTCCTTCAGTGTCTATTCCCCTGTCTTTAAGATTAAATGAGTTTCGGCACAGGCATGTACAAAAACATCTAATTAGAGAGCAAATAGATGACAAAGGAGGAAGGACAGAAGAAGGGGGTAAATGATTCTGGAGTGGGTGAACAGAGCTGTTACTGTTAGAATAATTAGGCAATCATGTGCTTGGATGAGAAACATCTTACCATCTCAAATGAAAACACTTACAAGTGATTCAGTGACTGAGTGAGGAAAAAAAAGAGCAAGAGGGACAGGAGATCAGTATCCGGGGTTGGAGGCGAGTTAGCAGAGAACTGGGGTGAAATCTAGTTAACAGGGCAAAATTGGAGGTTTCTATGAAGAAGGGACGGAGAGAAAAAAACACAAGAAACTCACATGCATACAGTGCATTAGTATTGTAGGTTCACATTATCCCACAGGGTTGTTAATACTTTTATTTTCGAACAACTTCAAAACAAGGGGGACCATTAAGAGAGGCTATAGAGACCAAGCCTGTGGGATGAGAGACAAGGAGCTGACGCGCAGAGCGCAAACATTTTAAAACAATGTTTTACAATCAGGGCTTGACAATAATTATCCTGCTCACCAGCCACTGAGGGTAGGGGTTTAAATACTTACTAGGACATCAGCATTTTCACTAGCCACAATTTTTGGGGGAAATAACATTTTATATGATAAACGTTGATCTTGGTGTGGTGTGCTAAAATGTACTTAAACTAGATTCACAACCCTTTTAAATGTTAATGAATAGTGTAATTTGATTTGTTGAACCTATATGCAACAAACACAATAAAACCAGCACTTTATTGGACAAGCTAGTGACTCATTAGTTGGTAGTCTTCCAACTTGAATGTGTTACTTCACATACTATAAGTAGTTCTCACTAAGGCACTGTATGACGATGTTGGTAAGGCAATGTGTTCAAGTAACTCCAAGATGCAACCATCCTGTGTCATAGAGAGGGGTGCTTTTTGTTTTGATTTAGAAAGAATAAGACATTGTTAGATTTCTTTTGTGAGTGACAATTTTATGCTCATTTATCTTTTCTATAGGGTTCACCTGAAAATAAACATTCTGAATTTCTGTATAAAGATGCAGGTCATGCTATTATAGTCATCTTCGATCATCTTAGGTAGGCGATGACTTACCACCAGTCTTGTATTTCACTTGAGCAAACAGAGTTCTGTGTCTTAACATTTTGTGTTGATTCTAGCACAAGTCAAAAACATACCATTTAGCTGCTGCAATACTCCTAAAACTGACTTTCTTTTAGTTAAAATAAAATCTGAGTGATTACTTGAATGCAGCCAATGAGTCAATGAAATCCATTTTCAGCTGACACTTATATATCTTCTTTTTAAAATCCTTTATATGTGTTAAACATCATAGGGTTATATTTCCCAAGCTTCCCTTGCCCTTGCATGACACAACAAACCCGCTGGTCTACAAGCTGTGTGCCTGAAAAGTATCAGATGAAGCTTCACAAATGTGTAGGCTGCTTTACACACTGTTTTGTGTAGTGAACACTTTGTCTCAGTGCGTGTATGTGTGTTTGTGCGTGTGTGTGTGTGTGTGTGTGTGTGTGTGTGTGTGTGTGTGTGTGTGTGTGTTGACCAACAACCAAGTTTAGAAACAAAAGCTCTTATTCATTGTTGTGCACATACATTCAAAGCAATACACAAACAAAGAGAGACAAAAAGAGTCCGCCAGAAGCACTGCGCAGAGAGCAGGCAATATGCTGGTCAGCAAGGACAAAGAAACCGATTGCTTGGCAATTTTCATTCTATCCTTTCTGTTGATGTCATTATAACTTCCTCCCTTTGGAAACAATCTGTGTTCTTAATAAACTTACTTGTCATGTACTGTCTTGAAAAAAAAACAAAAAAAACTGTATTTTCAGCACTGTCAACAAGGTCACATAACACGTGTGTCTTTGGCAGGAATATTCATAAAAGAAAAGGAGGTTATGTCCTGAGATGACATTTCATAACTTTCTTGACTTGGACCCATATTTGGGTGTCTGAGTTTTTTTTTACCTGTGGTATGTAGTTGCGCCTTTCTTGGCAGACAGCATGGAACCAGGCCAGACAGAACAGAGACTGAGCTCTGGCCAGGATACCTCCTACACACACACACACACACACAACCAACAGCATGTCACAACCAAAATAACAATTACAAAACAATAATTATCAAAGGGGCCATGTTTTTAAATCTGGAGGGACATTATCTTGTAAAATCATCAATCATACAAATCCCAACAGTGAGGACTGTGAGGAGAGTAGAGCATGCTGTATTCTGCTTTGGAGGACTAAGAGCCTTTGAGTTCACTTCCTTTCTCAGTCTTTGGAAGCATCCTCGCATTTCTTCGTTCACAGGTCAAGCAGCATTAGCTTATACAGTAATCATGCACTTTTATCACTACCAGTGTTATTACAGTACTACACCCTATTTTTTCAGGAAGAAAGGAGCAAACCTTTGCTGATCTGCTCTGGAGTCCAAGACTCATATGTCCTCAGCAGATTCTTCTTCAACCCAGGAGGAGCCTGCACGTGGGAATGACATTGTAGATAAAGACAGAGGAAAGTGAGTCAAGGCTTTTATAACCATTAATTATTTTGCAACATTTAAAATGTTCAACACGTTTACCAATTGCAAGGTTCAAACATAGTAATATCATAAGAGCACATTAATTGGCAATGCAAATTTATAAATCAAACTTGAGAAGTAAAACATGATATGATACAGAGTGAGAGACACACTGCTGATACTGGAACCCAGGATCAGCTGGTTCCTAACTGTGCTGTAGCGCTTAACAAATGCAGAAACAGACAAATTTAAAAAGAATCTCCACTGAGCATTCTAGAGGACTTACAGTATGTTTGTGAAATACAAGGAGGGGGTAAATCCTAAGACAAGGAAGCTATTACTGATCTAAACTTTTTAATCTATTTGAAGAATTTAAAATGGGAAATAAAAAAAAAACTGTCACTGTAATAATAATATGTAAGCTTGTAGTATTGTGAGGCTTTGAGACTGAACAAAATTTTGAGAAATCTGTACATTATCCCAACATCCCTGAGAGTATTTTTCTTGAATCCAATTTATTATGGTTTGCGAGAACAAAAAGAAGTAGTGAAAATAGCCTGTGTTATAAATCATGTTGCTTCTTTTCACAGTCTGTTTAGTGATTTTGCTTAAGAAAATATTCAAGTTGCAGAACCAGCAGCTGCACATTTGAAAAGTTGCTATCTCAGGACCACAGCCCATGAGAAAAAGTGCTGTTGGGGCTCTTCTACACATATCAGGCTGTATGTATTCATATAAATGCAGTGATTCTGTATCATATTACATTTTAGTAGTTAAGTTTTCTGCCTGAGCTACTTCTCTGTACATCTGATCCTTCTGACAACAATATGCTCTGTTGATTATAGAAACAATGAACATACATTGAGATCATTTTACACATTATCAGCTTTGTAGAACATTTGGTACCACCATCTGGAGATTTTGATAACACTGCCAGTAAATTCTATGTACTAAATTTGCCAATATTGACAAAATCGCCACATATGCTACCCAGCAAGGTGCCAAAAAAAAATCTGCTTTTTATCCTCAAATGAAGCTACTAAATATATGTTTTTATTGTGTAATATTTGCTCTATTAAAAGTATGTTTACATTTTCAGCCTAATATAATGAAACAGTGCCAACAACGCATAACTTAAAGTTATATTTTTTTTGGGGGGGGGGGTAACTGGGTAATGACTTGATAAGTCCTTGCACCAATGTTGCCAATCAGCTCTGTAAAAAATGATCCCAAGTTCAGTGAAAGAAATAAAACCATGTGTGTAATTGTTTGTCTGTAGAAGGACAAATTAGCTCTAAAACTTGCTTGTTCAGCACTCCAAAAATGTACAGCAAAGTTACAATGGTACCACTCAGGATGCACTCATACATCTACTGTAATGTTTTCCAATAACTTCTGACATAAAGGAATGTGAGTGTGTCTAAGAGTGAGAGGGGGGGAAAAATGGACAGAAAGTGGAAGAAAGGGCTGTTTGTGCAGCATGCTTGACTGCTGAAGCAACTAACCCCTTGAGCTTGACTCCCATCAGAAACACACTGAGCACTAGACCATGCTTCACTTACGCACAAGCTGCAGGCTTCTGTATCTTTGGTATATGTGTATATGTCTGCTTTGTGTATGTAGCATTATTACATTTTTTAAATCATCTGATATTTCAAACAAAGCCCTCACACAGCCTTCATTCTTGCAAGTGTGCAACTGTAACTCAGCCCACGGCACACCAGTCACATTGATACTTAGATGTACATGACATTCATTATATAGAGAGCAGTAGTCCATAAATGAAAAAAAATTCAACCCTATATATAAATGAAAGAACAATAAAGATATATGACCATGTGCGCTGGCAAAAAACGTGACGCTTATGAATACAGTCAATGCCAACCAACACTAAACTTAATCATCATCACTACTGAATTATGGTGTTATTGACTCTCTACCCAAATGTATGTGGCAGTGATTGTTAATGTGTGTGAGTGAGTACCTCATATGTGATCTTGAGGCTGGACTGCAGCAGAATTGGAGGAAATCTGGGATGAACTTCTGCTGTCAGCCAGAGACGGAAGCCAGCTTTCGGTTGTAGCACATTTAGCTCCTGTTGAGGACAGACAGGTCACATGTTAGACACAAATACAGATCCTATGAAATTAATATGCCGCAAGACTACTAGTGCAGTGGTATTAGCCTGTAAATATAATGGATTCCAAAAGGCAAATTTCGAAACTTGAGTGCACATGTAATTAAATCACCTCTTACAACAGAATTTCTGTAGAAAAAAAACGTTCTATGTTCCTTTTAAAGATACCATTTATTGATACTAGGGCTGTCAAATTATGATTTCTTTCAATTGAGATTAATCACAAAATGTCAAGAGCTAATCAGAATTAATAACAATTGTTATTAAATGTTTAAAAGTTCATAATTTTGCATTTCAAACAGTACCATATTAACAATGTAAAGCATAAGATGTTAACCTGAGGGCATCCCTTGGACCTGATTAGTGACTGTCCTGCACGCAGTTGCCACTCCTTTATAGCAAGCTCTGTAGTTTACCTCTTGGATTTAGTTTCATCCACCGGTCTGTGGGGTTTTGTGCTCTGCTTGTTTTTGTGATACAGGTGCCCACTGACATAGCTGCATAAGCTGCACCTGTGTGCTTAGCTCTTCAGTGGTAGCTCAAACTCCAATTTCTTTGTTAATATTTTAACTATGTTTGACACAACGTGCATGTTACTTTTGACTTGTAAACTGCCATTCAAAAGCGCAGTAGTGTAGTTATTTTGCCTCACAGGGACAGCAGGAAGCAGGAAGACACTGTAGTGGCTAAGCTTCCTTCTGCAAAAAAGGGATTAAACGCACAAAAAAACGTTCATTTTGGATCTTAATCACATGGCACGTAACATGTTTATGCTGACAGCCCCAATCGATACTTTTATTCTGTCTACGGTATGTTGCCCAAAAGGAGCACTAAAATCTTACTACAGACCCATGACATGGTTTACAGCCTGTCCAACTAAGTTTTATTCATCTGCTCCTCTCGATCTAAATCTGTTCTTGACACTGTACCTGTCCATGTCTCTTTATTTCAATTTCAGGCTTTCTTTCTCCCACTTCTCCTCTGACATTCCTGCCCCCTCTCCTTCTATTTTTCTCAAACACTTGAGGTTAAAAATAGCATGCTGGCACCTTAGGGTCTTATGTCATCTGATTGGGTACTCACACACAAGCACACACGAGTATACAACTATGCACACACACGTATTGAATTGTAATCAATGTGTTTCTGCATCATTTGGATCCATAGTCTTTCACATGGCAGCACACATGTTCATCGAAGATTAAAATACACAGGAACTGACATCCCTCGAAGAAAACTCCCCTTTCTCTCAAATAGCGTGTGTGTGTCTGAACAGATTATAGCATTCCAAGAAGGAAAAAAGGAGTAGATGGATGGATAAGAAGGGAGGAATCAGGAGATAACTTATTGTACTGTCACAGTATCAGAATATATCCATGTTGTTCTCATGCACGGTATGACGAACATGCCCTTCCTCACAAATAGTCAATAAGACACTGAAACTCAACAGGTTTTGTTTACACATAATCACAGTTTTGCTGATGGATATTTGTGCCTTTAAGCAATATTTAAAAATCACGGGTTACAAAAACTCCTGATTACAATTGTGTCTCAATAATGATCAATTTCAGGATTATGTAACATGTGATTCTAAAAGATGACATACATACATGTAATTATTTCAGTGTTTTGTTATTTACAGGAGAGATGTTTAAATTTTTACAAAAAGACGACTGTTTGATTAAATTATATACACAAGCGTTGATGGATAGAGTGGGTGATGTGAGAAATGAGGGATAGAAAACAGTGCAAGTGGAAGAATATAAGCAGACAGGGATGAGAGGACATCTGCAGTGCCAACTTCAATTATGAACACTGACCGCTCTGCTTCTCTGCCTGCATTCCCTTCTTTCTCCTCTCCCTAACTAACCAACTGGCTAAGTGAAGGAGGGAAGGACTGGAGAGACAGATGGTTAAAAGAAGTCAGAACATTTTAGAAACTACATTGAGAGATACAGTAAGACAGAACAGATGGTCACAGATAGAGAAACAAAAGGCAGAAACTAAAACAAAGCCCTATATTCTTGAAATTTCCACCTGCTTGCTGAGACCGACTTCATCTTTCCCTATGCTTTGCTCCTTTCACGTCTACTGTGTCTTCATTCTTTCTTTCCTATGCTCCCTGCCTCCCTCGTTCCCCTTGTTGCGTCAGTTTTTCATTTCAAGCTCCACTGCAGAGAGCTCAACCTCATCGGTTGCTGGGCAAAGAGCGAGACAAAGAAACAGTAAGTGAAAGACAGACGGACAGACAGACAGAGGTTGAGTTATACAATATGGTAAAGGAAGGTAGGAAGGAAGTAGCCGTCAAGAACAAATGCAGAAAGAAAGAATGAAAAAAATATATATACTAGGGTAAAGAGAGAGGTGAGGAGAGTAGAACAACACTGCAAAAGTACAGAGTAATGAATTGTGTTTGTAGTCTCTATGGGAGCACATACAGATATGGAAAGGAGAGTTCTCTGGCTAATCCAATGGCACACATGTGCTTACACCTCTACTCTGACACACACACACACACACACACACACACACACACACACACACACACACACACACACACACACACACACAGGCAAAAACATAAAAGCCAATCACTGCAAACAGCTGTGTCTTTCAGGCTAATATGGCCCACTGTAGTGACACTAAACAGAGCCCCTGGGAAAGCACATGGAAACCAATAGGCACAAACACAATGGAAGACACATATTAACCCAGTTAGAGTTGGCTACAACGGTAAGTTGGTCGCAGTCAATCATCCAAAAGGCACCAGTGCAATAGTATATCTCACAGAATTAAATCA
Organism: Notolabrus celidotus; assembly: GCF_009762535.1. NCBI lineage: Eukaryota > Metazoa > Chordata > Actinopteri > Labriformes > Labridae > Notolabrus > Notolabrus celidotus. The sequence continues at coordinate 12,695,236 of NC_048285.1, forward strand.
AAAGTTGTCAATACCAGTTTTCATAATTCAGGAACACATGCAAGCAGCTACGTGGGTTTGAACGTGTACAGGTATGTTTTTAAATGTTTTCATGTAGGTAAGGGTATATACATGTGTACAGATGTATACAACAACAATCCTATTTGTTTATCAATCCCGGCACACTACTTTTATTCACAATGGCATTGCAAAGCTTTGAATTTTCTTTAACAAAATTTTCTTTTAAAATATTTGTTTCTCTCACCCCTATTATCACCTCATTTTATAAGCATGTTTAGACAACTGTCTTATGCCTGTTTTATGTATCTCTTTACTTTTTGGAAAATGCTTTGTTACTTTGACTAGCTGCAAAACATGTTTCAATTTTGTTCTGAATACAAAATTAAAATTAAAATTAAAAAAAAATTAAATAAAAAATCTTTCAATGGGATTTTTAGTTTTGCATTTTTTGTACTGTTCTTGAATAAAGTAATTCCAAGGGGACAAAATGAAACTTGAGCAACCCAAGTGATGGCATGCAAAACTAAACATACAATTTAAATAATAGAAGAGCTACATCAACAAGGTTTAGAAAGACAACATGGCATGCCAACAGTGTCTTATGAAATGGGTATTGAGTAGTCATAAACATCACAGCTTTTATTCTCGTTTGCAATATGCCTCATTAATGATCTTTTTGCATACCTGATACAAAACTGGAACTCTTCTGAAGAAATGTACATGCAAAGCATTATGCCTGTTTAAGAAGAATATCTTCAACTCTCCCCTTCCACAAGAAAAATATTTCCCCCTTGTGGTTGAGGTATTTCTTTAACCTTTTATTCAAAGGAGTGTAAAAAGTTTGTAACAAAAAGCACTGTTCATTTACAAGATTTGGCGGTTGGTTTTGAGTAACGAAACAAGTCGTGACTCTTAGAAGATGAAGATGACCAGTGTTGAAAGTGTGAACCTTAGTATTAAGAAATATATATTGTGTGACACACAAGTGCACAAAAATCAACACATTAAGGATGAGCAACTTCAGCACAAGGGGGCCATACAAAGTAAACTTGTTACATGTTAAGGAAGCACACAACAAACACACATACAAACATATGTATAGCCAGGAACATGGTAAGAAACAAAGCCCCATGAACAACAGCACAGAGACTAATATGGGCTGACAGGTAGGTACCAAAATATTTGTACGCAAGCAAAGGACAGGAGGCAATTTCAGATATGAAATTTTGGGCAGACAGCAGATTGTGTGTTCTTGTGTTCCTGTCTTTATGAGTAGTGGGGTTTAAATACTCTAGATAAACACAGACAAGCAATCTGAATTACATACACTCTCTAACTACACACCAACCTAGGGGCTCCCCCTCCCCAAAAATCTAGCTGAATGGAATTATAAGATTGAGGCTGTGTGGTTTTAAGATTGTGAGAAATGCTTGTGTACATTATATGGATTTACCTGAGGCTGTTACTTCAATTTATTTTCATGTATTGCCTCTACAGGACTTTGGAGCAATCCAAAAGTACAGTATTTTGACCCTTGACCGTTTTTGTTTTTTTTAAGCTCATGGCTCTCCATTCACATCTGCTTTTGCTTTTGGCAGTGGTTAAATATCATGTAGCAGGAAATGTTAATGCAACACTACTGTAGCAAATCATACATCCAAATCCAAACAGCAATTCACTGAAGAGTAACAGTGTCTGTTTCCTCTGTACCTCAGTTGATCAATAACATTCCTTTGCAGTTTCCAACAAGTGGATAATCAACAAAAAACACACACACACACACACACACACACACACACACACACACACACACACACACACACACACACACACACACACACACACACACACAGCACTTACCTTTTCCAGGAGAGGCAGCCATGTAGTGACAAGGTGAAGGTTTTTCAGGCAAAGCCAGTCTCCATTTCTGGAACATTCTCTGAGTGTAGCTAAGGCCACATCAGCCTGTCCCTGACCCATGGAGATCTAGACGGGGAGAGATCAGGGGGAATCTGACTTACAGATATTTCCAATGCAGCAAAGATGTTGTTCATCCCGTATTCCCCCTTTACATGTTCACTTGATTATTGGGTGTAGTTAGTGTAAAATGCTTTCTTTTTGTAACACCAATACATTTGATGAAGCCTTTAAACCAATAAGCCAGTAGCTGGTAGGTTTGCATACCTAACTTGGCGGAGGCAGATGTCTGTCTAACATGAGTCTGGTCCTGCTTGAGGTTTCTGCCAGTTAAAAGGAAGTTTTTCCTCGCTGCTGTAACTAGCTAAATACTGCGAGGTGCAATGCTCATGGTGGATTAAGATTAGATAAGACTGAGTATTGTCTGTAAGATGGGACTGGATCTTATCCTGTCTTGATGTTGGGTCTCTGTTAAGAATTTAACATAGAGTATGGTCTAGACCTGCTCTGTTTGGAAAAGTGTCCTGAGATAACGTTTGATTGATTAAGAAGAAATAAAGATACTGCAGTAGAAAAAAGTACTTTTACATTTGAGAACATTACTGAAACGCCAGATGATGCTGTAGCTCTTGTATGCATTTTCAATGATTTTTTTAAAGAGATACGAGTCCTCCAGTTCTTTGTCAAATGCTGCAGTATACTCTACGTATTAGGCCTTGAATGTATAGGAAAATTGTTTGTAAAAGCTAGGGTTGGTAGTCATGGAAAACTAGAATGAATTTGAATGTAGCATTTCCTCAGGACTCCGTCTAACCCCCCCTCCTCCTCCTCCTCAGCACATCGTTTGTGTTTTGCACTACGTCAACTATAAGAAAACACCAAAACATTATCATAGTGAAAGTTAAAAATACAAACAAACATGAAATGTACGCGCAGGAGGCAGAACAGAAGGACCGGCCCCTAATGGCAGGGATTGGTTTCATATTTTGGCTCCCAAAGGCAGGGATTGGTTGGTGTTTTCCCAGGTTTACTACGGCTGTAGATAGCGGCTTTTTTTCACTCTTTTTTAAGAACACATTATGTATTGATTGCCATCGGGACATAAAGATAATTTTAACCAGTATAACAAAAAGTGTCTAAATCTGAATACCAACCCCAGCTTTAAGATGTGTTTGTAAAGATTTATGCTTAAATTGTTCTAATATCATGAATCAACCAAATGTTGAATAACAGTAGGGTTACAGGAGAGTCTTACAAGGGCAGGTTTCTCCTTAACAATTAAATCATTATCTGAACATTTTCAAGCTCTGTACCTCAAAACTTAATTTCACTTCAACATTAAACAAGCTGAGGAACTCTCATCGCCTCCTATGATGCACAATAGGCTATTAAGCACATCTGAGCTGTTGAGAATATACCCTTGCACCTACCAATCTAATATCTCTTTATCCATTTATTCTTGTTATTCTCTACCTCATGATAGTTTTCCCTGCCCACGGTTTCTGTTGCTAGTTCTGCAAGCTCTTGGGAGGGGTCTGCCCCTGGTGAGATGATGATCAACACTGGCTCCCATTCCAGTGTCTCAGCGTAGAGACGCCGCAGGTTTAGAGGTGGTGGGGAGAGTTCTTTCATACCTGCAAAAAAGACAGGAAAGAGATGGGAAAAGAATGAAGGGGGTGAAAGAGATCTGTAAATTGCATGCAACATTTGGCATGACGTTGATGTGCTTCTTTGCAATCAAAGTGACTTTGTGCCCTGCACAGAAGAGGTTTACCATGAGTAGACAGAGAGAGGCAAAATAAAAGAGGAAATAAAAGAGAAAGAAGTGGCTGGAAATGCCAGTAAGTCGCATTCCATTGGGAGGTTGATGGAGAAGCAAAAAAAGGGAGAAGAAGACAGAGCAGACAGGAGGCGATGACGGAAAAAGGGAGAGCGCATAAGAGGAAGACACTGAGACAGTGTGAGAGATTAGAGGGGTGATGTGCTGTGCATACTGAGTGCTAGGTATGCAGCAGTATTAACCACACATAACGGAAGAATACCTTGTCATCCCTCTGGTGTTGAGACGCCAGACTATTTGTGTATGTTGCCAAGTGTGTGTATGTGTTTGCATATGTGCATTCCTTGACTGAGCATAGGGCTTTAATCCTGCTGAATATATTAAATTGCATATCAGATACCAGTGAATGGTGACACATGGCAATACACACACAGTGTAATTGGCTGTGTTGGAATTTCTGCTGTGGCATTGTTCATGCATGTATCAGCACATATCGCTTTCAGCTACTCATGCACACCACACACGTGCATGTAAGTATCAGCTACAAGCGCACACACAAGCACACACAGCTTTCTTTTTCATGTTGAGGTGACTGCCTCCTCCAGAACATTCTATTGGACTCTGCTGCCAAATGCAATCTGCTGCACTGAGGCTCACATACAGTACATGCACGCACACAAGGTCTTGGTAGAGAACATCTTACAGCAACCTTTTGCTTCATCACCATGGAAACACTAAGAAAACACTCATCTGACCACACTGCTTGTGATGCCGGACAACTAAAAAAAGGTAGCATTTACAGAACATGCACTAACACATACACAACTACTTTGGACATGGGCAGGTAATCAGTATTCATGTTGCAGACCAGTAGTAGCTGTCCGTGAAAGGAAAGTTCACCTTCACTATTATGACACTCTATCAGGGCAAAGAGGAGCCCACAAACAGACATTGCCATGGTCTCTCTGGTGTTCAAACACTGCTCAGTGGAGGAAACAGTGAATGGCTAAGAATAAATGAGCAGGCACTTGGTCACACAGAAATTGGCAAAAGGATATTTTTTTTTTTTACAAGATTTTTATTTCCTTAATAAAATGACATGCATTTCCAGGAAAAACTTGCATTTAATAATTATTTATTTTCCAAAAAGTAGGATTTTGGTTGGCTGATTCATGATAAAATAGAGAGAAAAGTAAAATAAAAAGTGTTAAAGTGTGTGTTTGTGTGTGGTTGTGTTCACCCAGGCATGCCTATGTGTATGAGTAGTGCCCAGGCCTGGACTGGGGGGATTGAGTGAGATTAGTTTTAAGAGGATTACAGACCATGCCTCATTAGCATACTGATTTACAGCCAAAAACACATACACATACACACAAATCTTTTTCTCTACTGTTCTGTTTTTATCTGTCCGTCTCTTTTGCTCTCTTACTTAGACACACACTTTCACCGACATCATGCACTTGTAAACAAAATACAATGGGTTCACTTGGCGTTCAAGAAGTGAGAGGATCTCCGTATCGGGGTAAAATAAGTCTGCGTTTCATTAGCGCAGTCCAAAGGGAAGTATAAAAACAGACCAGAGTCAAGGAATTTTATCAAATTTGTTACATCCATGTTGTTTCCTGGTTTAAATTGGAACATCCTGTGGGAAATCCAGTGATTCACCTACACCTGAGGTCATAGACCTTAATCTATGTAGGCAGGTCGTCCGCATTAATTCACACTCTCTACCCACTTGGCAGCAGCAAAAACCTGAGTGGTTTGTTTCCAGATCATAAGTTATTTTTCTGTTTGTTTTTAAATAAAATGAAATACAATAACTTAAATTATTTGTGTTGTCTACCTTATCATGTTGAGCATTTGTGCCAGCCATAAAAAGTGTATAGTGTTCATCCTCGTAGGTGCTTTAATAGCTATCGTAGCCTCATTTGCAGATTTAAACATATTTCAAAAAACATTGCAGCAGAGCAGAATGGAAACTGTAAAAAGTTGTTTGGATCAGATATTTATCATACTTTGCAAGACTTGTTAGCGTAGTTTGCAGAGCGTCAGTCTCGTAATCTGAGGGCTATGAGTTCGAACCTGAAACCTAATGACTGTCAGGAACTAGGCTAATGACTCCCAGGAAGCACTGAACGACTGTCAGGTGATAGGAGAACAACTGCTAGGAACTAGACTAGTGACCCTACTTAGGACCCTTTTGTGGCTACCTGGACACACTCACGACTGTGAGGCTTATATTTTCTAGCTCTTCCGCACTCTGGTCAGAACTGAAGACGCCTTTCGGAGGAGAGGTGAAACGTCTTCAATAATTTCTGCCAGTCCAGTTGCCTTATGGATCATGCTTTTGATTACCATGACCTGGATGACTGAGAATCTTCATAGACATAAGAGATGAAAGAACATTAGGTACATAAGCAAATTTTCGTTGGGGTAGTGCATTGAGGGTAATACACCGCACATCCTGTGAGTCTTCTCGGCAAGCTAAATTGTGATGAGAATAATACTCGTGTCCCAAAAAGAGATTTATGGTGCCGTATGCACCAAGGTGGCTTGCTTTTGTTCATCTTTGTAGAAGCCCTTCAAGCTATCATGGCCTCATTGGCAAAGGTGTAAAGGTTTGACAATAAATTGAAGAGCACGTTGCAAGCGTGAGAAGATGTTTGGATGAGACATTATCCATACATTGCAAGCCTCGTTGGCGCAGTAGGCAGCGCGTCAGTCTCATAATCTGAAGGCCGTGAGTTCGAACCTCACACGGGGCAGGTGTTTTAAAGCCAAAAGACCATTCAACACAATGAAGTAGAGAAGAGGTAAATGCAGTGGCTAATAAATCCAAAAACAGTGGCATCACTACCAACTCAATAGGCCCATGGAACACAAGAGATGAAGGAAAATTAGGTACACAAGAAAGTTTTCGTTGGGGTAGTGCATTGAGGGTAATACACCGCACATACTGTGAGTCTTCTCGGCAAGCTAAATTGTGATGAGAATAATACTCGTGTCCCAAAAAGAGATTTATGGTGCCGTATGCACCAAGGTGGCTTGCTTTTGTTCATCTTTGTAGAAGCCCTTCAAGCTATCATGGCCTCATTGGCAAAGGTGTAAAGGTTTGACAATAAATTGAAGAGCACGTTGCAAGCGTGAGAAGATGTTTGGATGAGACATTATCCATACATTGCAAGCCTCGTTGGCGCAGTAGGCAGCGCGTCAGTCTCATAATCTGAAGGCCGTGAGTTCGAACCTCACACGGGGCAGGTGTTTTAAAGCCAAAAGACCATTCAACACAATGAAGTAGAGAAGAGGTAAATGCAGTGGCTAATAAATCCAAAAACAGTGGCATCACTACCAACTCAATAGGTCCATGGAACACAAGAGATGAAGGAAAATTAGGTACACAAGAAAGTTTTCGTTGGGGTAGTGCATTGAGGGTAATACACCGCACATCCTGTGAGTCTTCTCGGCAAGCTAAATTGTGATGAGAATAATACTTGTGTCCCAAAAAGAGATTTATGGTGCCGTATGCACCAAGGTGGCTTGCTTTTGTTCATCTTTGTAGAAGCCCTTCAAGCTATCATGGCCTCATTGGCAAAGGTGTAAAGGTTTGACAATAAATTGAAGAGCACGTTGCAAGCGTGAGAAGATGTTTGGATGAGACATTATCCATACATTGCAAGCCTCGTTGGCGCAGTAGGCAGCGCGTCAGTCTCATAATCTGAAGGCCGTGAGTTCGAACCTCACACGGGGCAGGTGTTTTAAAGTCAAAAGACCATTCAACACAATGAAGTAGAGAAGAGGTAAATGCAGTGGCTAATAAATCCAAAAACAGTGGCATCACTACCAACTCAATAGGCCCATGGAACACAAGAGATGAAGGAAAATTAGGTAGACAAGAAAGTTTTCGTTGGGGTAGTGCATTGAGGGTAATACACCGCACATCCTGTGAGTCTTCTCGGCAAGCTAAATTGTGATGAGAATAATACTCGTGTCCCAAAAAGAGATTTATGGTGCCGTATGCACCAAGGTGGCTTGCTTTTGTTCATCTTTGTAGAAGCCCTTCAAGCTATCATGGCCTCATTGGCAAAGGTGTAAAGGTTTGACAATAAATTGAAGAGCACGTTGCAAGCGTGAGAAGATGTTTGGATGAGACATTATCCATACATTGCAAGCCTCGTTGGCGCAGTAGGCAGCGCGTCAGTCTCATAATCTGAAGGCCGTGAGTTCGAACCTCACACGGGGCAGGTGTTTTAAAGTCAAAAGACCATTCAACACAATGAAGTAGAGAAGAGGTAAATGCAGTGGCTAATAAATCCAAAAACAGTGGCATCACTACCAACTCAATAGGCCCATGGAACACAAGAGATGAAGGAAAATTAGGTACACAAGAAAGTTTTCGTTGGGGTAGTGCATTGAGGGTAATACACCGCACATCCTGTGAGTCTTCTCGGCAAGCTAAATTGTGATGAGAATAATACTTGTGTCCCAAAAAGAGATTTATGGTGCCGTATGCACCAAGGTGGCTTGCTTTTGTTCATCTTTGTAGAAGCCCTTCAAGCTATCATGGCCTCATTGGCAAAGGTGTAAAGGTTTGACAATAAATTGAAGAGCACGTTGCAAGCGTGAGAAGATGTTTGGATGAGACATTATCCATACATTGCAAGCCTCGTTGGCGCAGTAGGCAGCGCGTCAGTCTCATAATCTGAAGGCCGTGAGTTCGAACCTCACACGGGGCAGGTGTTTTAAAGCCAAAAGACCATTCAACACAATGAAGTAGAGAAGAGGTAAATGCAGTGGCTAATAAATCCAAAAACAGTGGCATCACTACCAACTCAATAGGTCCATGGAACACAAGAGATGAAGGAAAATTAGGTACACAAGAAAGTTTTCGTTGGGTTAGTGCATTGAGGGTAATACACCGCACATCCTGTGAGTCTTCTCGGCAAGCTAAATTGTGATGAGAATAATACTTGTGTCCCAAAAAGAAATCTATGGTGCCGTATGCACCAAGGTGGCTTGCTTTTGTTCATCTTTGTAGAAGCCCTTCAAGCTATCATGGCCTCATTGGCAAAGGTGTAAAGGTTTGACAATAAATTGAAGAGCACGTTGCAAGCGTGAGAAGATGTTTGGATGAGACATTATCCATACATTGCAAGCCTCGTTGGCGCAGTAGGCAGCGCGTCAGTCTCATAATCTGAAGGCCGTGAGTTCGAACCTCACACGGGGCAGGTGTTTTAAAGCCAAAAGACCATTCAACACAATGAAGTAGAGAAGAGGTAAATGCAGTGGCTAATAAATCCAAAAACAGTGGCATCACTACCAACTCAATAGGCCCATGGAACACAAGAGATGAAGGAAAATTAGGTACACAAGAAAGTTTTCGTTGGGGTAGTGCATTGAGGGTAATACACCGCACATCCTGTGAGTCTTCTCGGCAAGCTAAATTGTGATGAGAATAATACTCGTGTCCCAAAAAGAGATTTATGGTGCCGTATGCACCAAGGTGGCTTGCTTTTGTTCATCTTTGTAGAAGCCCTTCAAGCTATCATGGCCTCATTGGCAAAGGTGTAAAGGTTTGACAATAAATTGAAGAGCACGTTGCAAGCGTGAGAAGATGTTTGGATGAGACATTATCCATACATTGCAAGCCTCGTTGGCGCAGTAGGCAGCGCGTCAGTCTCATAATCTGAAGGCCGTGAGTTCGAACCTCACACGGGGCAGGTGTTTTAAAGCCAAAAGACCATTCAACACAATGAAGTAGAGAAGAGGTAAATGCAGTGGCTAATAAATCCAAAAACAGTGGCATCACTACCAACTCAATAGGTCCATGGAACACAAGAGATGAAGGAAAATTAGGTACACAAGAAAGTTTTCGTTGGGGTAGTGCATTGAGGGTAATACACCGCACATCCTGTGAGTCTTCTCGGCAAGCTAAATTGTGATGAGAATAATACTCGTGTCCCAAAAAGAGATTTATGGTGCCGTATGCACCAAGGTGGCTTGCTTTTGTTCATCTTTGTAGAAGCCCTTCAAGCTATCATGGCCTCATTGGCAAAGGTGTAAAGGTTTGACAATAAATTGAAGAGCACGTTGCAAGCGTGAGAAGATGTTTGGATGAGACATTATCCATACATTGCAAGCCTCGTTGGCGCAGTAGGCAGCGCGTCAGTCTCATAATCTGAAGGCCGTGAGTTCGAACCTCACACGGGGCAGGTGTTTTAAAGCCAAAAGACCATTCAACACAATGAAGTAGAGAAGAGGTAAATGCAGTGGCTAATAAATCCAAAAACAGTGGCATCACTACCAACTCAATAGGTCCCATGGAACACAAGAGATGAAGGAAAATTAGGTACACAAGAAAGTTTTCGTTGGGGTAGTGCATTGAGGGTAATACACCGCACATCCTGTGAGTCTTCTCGGCAAGCTAAATTGTGATGAGAATAATACTCGTGTCCCAAAAAGAGATTTATGGTGCCGTATGCACCAAGGTGGCTTGCTTTTGTTCATCTTTGTAGAAGCCCTTCAAGCTATCATGGCCTCATTGGCAAAGGTGTAAAGGTTTGACAATAAATTGAAGAGCACGTTGCAAGCGTGAGAAGATGTTTGGATGAGACATTATCCATACATTGCAAGCCTCGTTGGCGCAGTAGGCAGCGCGTCAGTCTCATAATCTGAAGGCCGTGAGTTCGAACCTCACACGGGGCAGGTGTTTTAAAGCCAAAAGACCATTCAACACAATGAAGTAGAGAAGAGGTAAATGCAGTGGCTAATAAATCCAAAAACAGTGGCATCACTACCAACTCAATAGGTCCATGGAACACAAGAGATGAAGGAAAATTAGGTACACAAGAAAGTTTTCGTTGGGGTAGTGCATTGAGGGTAATACACCGCACATCCTGTGAGTCTTCTCGGCAAGCTAAATTGTGATGAGAATAATACTCGTGTCCCAAAAAGAGATTTATGGTGCCGTATGCACCAAGGTGGCTTGCTTTTGTTCATCTTTGTAGAAGCCCTTCAAGTAATCATGGCCTCATTGGCAAAGGTGTAAAGGTTTGACAATAAATTGAAGAGCACGTTGCAAGCGTGAGAAGATGTTTGGATGAGACATTATCCATACATTGCAAGCCTCGTTGGCGCAGTAGGCAGCGCGTCAGTCTCATAATCTGAAGGCCGTGAGTTCGAACCTCACACGGGGCAGGTGTTTTAAAGCCAAAAGACCATTCAACACAATGAAGTAGAGAAGAGGTAAATGCAGTGGCTAATAAATCCAAAAACAGTGGCATCACTACCAACTCAATAGGCCCATGGAACACAAGAGATGAAGGAAAATTAGGTACACAAGAAAGTTTTCGTTGGGGTAGTGCATTGAGGGTAATACACCGCACATCCTGTGAGTCTTCTCGGCAAGCTAAATTGTGATGAGAATAATACTCGTGTCCCAAAAAGAGATTTATGGTGCCGTAGGCACCAAGGTGGCTTGCTTTTGTTCATCTTTGTAGAAGCCCTTCAAGTAATCATGGCCTCATTGGCAAAGGTGTAAAGGTTTGACAATAAATTGAAGAGCACGTTGCAAGCGTGAGAAGATGTTTGGATGAGACATTATCCATACATTGCAAGCCTCGTTGGCGCAGTAGGCAGCGCGTCAGTCTCATAATCTGAAGGCCGTGAGTTCGAACCTCACACGGGGGAGGTGTTTTAAAGCCAAAAGACCATTCAACACAATGAAGTAGAGAAGAGGTAAATGCAGTGGCTAATAAATCCAAAAACAGTGGCATCACTACCAACTCAATAGGTCCATGGAACACAAGAGATGAAGGAAAATTAGGTACACAAGAAAGTTTTCGTTGGGGTAGTGCATTGAGGGTAATACACCGCACATCCTGTGAGTCTTCTCGGCAAGCTAAATTGTGATGAGAATAATACTCGTGTCCCAAAAAGAGATTTATGGTGCCGTATGCACCAAGGTGGCTTGCTTTTGTTCATCTTTGTAGAAGCCCTTCAAGCTATCATGGCCTCATTGGCAAAGGTGTAAAGGTTTGACAATAAATTGAAGAGCACGTTGCAAGCGTGAGAAGATGTTTGGATGAGACATTATCCATACATTGCAAGCCTCGTTGGCGCAGTAGGCAGCGCGTCAGTCTCATAATCTGAAGGCCGTGAGTTCGAACCTCACACGGGGCAGGTGTTTTAAAGCCAAAAGACCATTCAACACAATGAAGTAGAGAAGAGGTAAATGCAGTGGCTAATAAATCCAAAAACAGTGGCATCACTACCAACTCAATAGGTCCATGGAACACAAGAGATGAAGGAAAATTAGGTACACAAGAAAGTTTTCGTTGGGGTAGTGCATTGAGGGTAATACACCGCACATCCTGTGAGTCTTCTCGGCAAGCTAAATTGTGATGAGAATAATACTCGTGTCCCAAAAAGAGATTTATGGTGCCGTATGCACCAAGGTGGCTTGCTTTTGTTCATCTTTGTAGAAGCCCTTCAAGCTATCATGGCCTCATTGGCAAAGGTGTAAAGGTTTGACAATAAATTGAAGAGCACGTTGCAAGCGTGAGAAGATGTTTGGATGAGACATTATCCATACATTGCAAGCCTCGTTGGCGCAGTAGGCAGCGCGTCAGTCTCATAATCTGAAGGCCGTGAGTTCGAACCTCACACGGGGCAGGTGTTTTAAAGCCAAAAGACCATTCAACACAATGAAGTAGAGAAGAGGTAAATGCAGTGGCTAATAAATCCAAAAACAGTGGCATCACTACCAACTCAATAGGCCCATGGAACACAAGAGATGAAGGAAAATTAGGTACACAAGAAAGTTTTCGTTGGGGTAGTGCATTGAGGGTAATACACCGCACATCCTGTGAGTCTTCTCGGCAAGCTAAATTGTGATGAGAATAATACTCGTGTCCCAAAAAGAGATTTATGGTGCCGTATGCACCAAGGTGGCTTGCTTTTGTTCATCTTTGTAGAAGCCCTTCAAGCTATCATGGCCTCATTGGCAAAGGTGTAAAGGTTTGACAATAAATTGAAGAGCACGTTGCAAGCGTGAGAAGATGTTTGGATGAGACATTATCCATACATTGCAAGCCTCGTTGGCGCAGTAGGCAGCGCGTCAGTCTCATAATCTGAAGGCCGTGAGTTCGAACCTCACACGGGGCAGGTGTTTTAAAGCCAAAAGACCATTCAACACAATGAAGTAGAGAAGAGGTAAATGCAGTGGCTAATAAATCCAAAAACAGTGGCATCACTACCAACTCAATAGGTCCATGGAACACAAGAGATGAAGGAAAATTAGGTACACAAGAAAGTTTTCGTTGGGGTAGTGCATTGAGGGTAATACACCGCACATCCTGTGAGTCTTCTCGGCAAGCTAAATTGTGATGAGAATAATACTCGTGTTCCAAAAAGAGATTTATGGTGCCGTATGCACCAAGGTGGCTTGCTTTTGTTCATCTTTGTAGAAGCCCTTCAAGCTATCATGGCCTCATTGGCAAAGGTGTAAAGGTTTGACAATAAATTGAAGAGCACGTTGCAAGCGTGAGAAGATGTTTGGATGAGACATTATCCATACATTGCAAGCCTCGTTGGCGCAGTAGGCAGCGCGTCAGTCTCATAATCTGAAGGCCGTGAGTTCGAACCTCACACGGGGCAGGTGTTTTAAAGCCAAAAGACCATTCAACACAATGAAGTAGAGAAGAGGTAAATGCAGTGGCTAATAAATCCAAAAACAGTGGCATCACTACCAACTCAATAGGTCCATGGAACACAAGAGATGAAGGAAAATTAGGTACACAATAAAGTTTTCGTTGGGTTAGTGCATTGAGGGTAATACACCCCACATCCTGTGAGTCTTCTGGGCAAGCTAAATTGTGATGAGAATAATACTCGTGTCCCAAAAAGAGATTTATGGTGCCGTATGCACCAAGGTGGCTTGCTTTTGTTCATCTTTGTAGAAGCCCTTCAAGCTATCATGGCCTCATTGGCAAAGGTGTAAAGGTTTGACAATAAATTGAAGAGCACGTTGCAAGCGTGAGAAGATGTTTGGATGAGACATTATCCATACATTGCAAGCCTCGTTGGCGCAGTAGGCAGCGCGTCAGTCTCATAATCTGAAGGCCGTGAGTTCGAACCTCACACGGGGCAGGTGTTTTAAAGCCAAAAGACCATTCAACACAATGAAGTAGAGAAGAGGTAAATGCAGTGGCTAATAAATCCAAAAACAGTGGCATCACTACCAACTCAATAGGTCCATGGAACACAAGAGATGAAGGAAAATTAGGTACACAAGAAAGTTTTCGTTGGGGTAGTGCATTGAGGGTAATACACCGCACATCCTGTGAGTCTTCTCGGCAAGCTAAATTGTGATGAGAATAATACTCGTGTTCCAAAAAGAGATTTATGGTGCCGTATGCACCAAGGTGGCTTGCTTTTGTTCATCTTTGTAGAAGCCCTTCAAGCTATCATGGCCTCATTGGCAAAGGTGTAAAGGTTTGACAATAAATTGAAGAGCACGTTGCAAGCGTGAGAAGATGTTTGGATGAGACATTATCCATACATTGCAAGCCTCGTTGGCGCAGTAGGCAGCGCGTCAGTCTCATAATCTGAAGGCCGTGAGTTCGAACCTCACACGGGGCAGGTGTTTTAAAGCCAAAAGACCATTCAACACAATGAAGTAGAGAAGAGGTAAATGCAGTGGCTAATAAATCCAAAAACAGTGGCATCACTACCAACTCAATAGGTCCATGGAACACAAGAGATGAAGGAAAATTAGGTACACAATAAAGTTTTCGTTGGGTTAGTGCATTGAGGGTAATACACCCCACATCCTGTGAGTCTTCTGGGCAAGCTAAATTGTGATGAGAATAATACTCGTGTCCCAAAAAGAGATTCATGGTGCCGTATGCACCAAGGTGGCTTGCTTTTGTTCATCTTTGTAGAAGCCCTTCAAGCTATCATGGCCTCATTGGCAAAGGTGTAAAGGTTTGACAATAAATTGAAGAGCACGTTGCAAGCGTGAGAAGATGTTTGGATGAGACATTATCCATACATTGCAAGCCTCGTTGGCGCAGTAGGCAGCGCGTCAGTCTCATAATCTGAAGGCCGTGAGTTCGAACCTCACACGGGGCAGGTGTTTTAAAGCCAAAAGACCATTCAACACAATGAAGTAGAGAAGAGGTAAATGCAGTGGCTAATAAATCCAAAAACAGTGGCATCACTACCAACTCAATAGGTCCATGGAACACAAGAGATGAAGGAAAATTAGGTACACAAGAAAGTTTTCGTTGGGGTAGTGCATTGAGGGTAATACACCGCACATCCTGTGAGTCTTCTCGGCAAGCTAAATTGTGATGAGAATAATACTCGTGTCCCAAAAAGAGATTTATGGTGCCGTATGCACCAAGGTGGCTTGCTTTTGTTCATCTTTGTAGAAGCCCTTCAAGCTATCATGGCCTCATTGGCAAAGGTGTAAAGGTTTGACAATAAATTGAAGAGCACGTTGCAAGCGTGAGAAGATGTTTGGATGAGACATTATCCATACATTGCAAGCCTCGTTGGCGCAGTAGGCAGCGCGTCAGTCTCATAATCTGAAGGCCGTGAGTTCGAACCTCACACGGGGCAGGTGTTTTAAAGCCAAAAGACCATGCAACACAATGAAGTAGAGAAGAGGTAAATGCAGTGGCTAATAAATCCAAAAACAGTGGCATCACTACCAACTCAATAGGTCCATGGAACACAAGAGATGAAGGAAAATTAGGTACACAAGAAAGTTTTCGTTGGGGTAGTGCATTGAGGGTAATACACCGCACATCCTGTGAGTCTTCTCGGCAAGCTAAATTGTGATGAGAATAATACTCGTGTCCCAAAAAGAGATTTATGGTGCCGTATGCACCAAGGTGGCTTGCTTTTGTTCATCTTTGTAGAAGCCCTTCAAGCTATCATGGCCTCATTGGCAAAGGTGTAAAGGTTTGACAATAAATTGAAGAGCACGTTGCAAGCGTGAGAAGATGTTTGGATGAGACATTATGCATACATTGCAAGCCTCGTTGGCACAGTAGGCAGCGCGTCAGTCTCATAATCTGAAGGCCGTGAGTTCGAACCTCACACGGGGCAGGTGTTTTAAAGCCAAAAGACCATTCAACACAATGAAGTAGAGAAGAGGTAAATGCAGTGGCTAATAAATCCAAAAACAGTGGCATCACTACCAACTCAATAGGTCCATGGAACAAAAGAGATGAAGGAAAATTAGGTACACAAGAAAGTTTTCGTTGGGGTAGTGCATTGAGGGTAATACACTGCACATCCTGTGAGTCTTCTCGGCAAGCTAAATTGTGATGAGAATAATACTCGTGTTCCAAAAAGAGATTTATGGTGCCGTATGCACCAAGGTGGCTTGCTTTTGTTCATCTTTGTAGAAGCCCTTCAAGCTATCATGGCCTCATTGGCAAAGGTGTAAAGGTTTGACAATAAATTGAAGAGCACGTTGCAAGCGTGAGAAGATGTTTGGATGAGACATTATCCATACATTGCAAGCCTCGTTGGCGCAGTAGGCAGCGCGTCAGTCTCATAATCTGAAGGCCGTGAGTTCGAACCTCACACGGGGCAGGTGTTTTAAAGCCAAAAGACCATTCAACACAATGAAGTAGAGAAGAGGTAAATGCAGTGGCTAATAAATCCAAAAACAGTGGCATCACTACCAACTCAATAGGTCCATGGAACACAAGAGATGAAGGAAAATTAGGTACACAAGAAAGTTTTCGTTGGGGTAGTGCATTTAGGGTAATACACCGCACATCCTGTGAGTCTTCTCGGCAAGCTCAATTGTGATGAGAATAATACTCGTGTCCCAAAAAGAGATTTATGGTGCCGTATGCACCAAGGTGGCTTGCTTTTGTTCATCTTTGTAGAAGCCCTTCAAGCTATCATGGCCTCATTGGCAAAGGTGTAAAGGTTTGACAATATATTGAAGAGCACGTTGCAAGCGTGAGAAGATGTTTGGATGAGACATTATCCATACATTGCAAGCCTCGTTGGCGCAGTAGGCAGCGCGTCAGTCTCATAATCTGAAGGCCGTGAGTTCGAACCTCACACGGGGCAGGTGTTTTAAAGCCAAAAGACCATGCAACACAATGAAGTAGAGAAGAGGTAAATGCAGTGGCTAATAAATCCAAAAACAGTGGCATCACTACCAACTCAATAGGTCCATGGAACACAAGAGATGAAGGAAAATTAGGTACACAAGAAAGTTTTCGTTGGGGTAGTGCATTGAGGGTAATACACCGCACATCCTGTGAGTCTTCTCGGCAAGCTAAATTGTGATGAGAATAATACTCGTGTCCCAAAAAGAGATTTATGGTGCCGTATGCACCAAGGTGGCTTGCTTTTGTTCATCTTTGTAGAAGCCCTTCAAGCTATCATGGCCTCATTGGCAAAGGTGTAAAGGTTTGACAATAAATTGAAGAGCACGTTGCAAGCGTGAGAAGATGTTTGGATGAGACATTATCCATACATTGCAAGCCTCGTTGGCGCAGTAGGCAGCGCGTCAGTCTCATAATCTGAAGGCCGTGAGTTCGAACCTCACACGGGGCAGGTGTTTTAAAGCCAAAAGACCATTCAACACAATGAAGTAGAGAAGAGGTAAATGCAGTGGCTAATAAATCCAAAAACAGTGGCATCACTACCAACTCAATAGGTCCATGGAACACAAGAGATGAAGGAAAATTAGGTACACAAGAAAGTTTTCGTTGGGGTAGTGCATTGAGGGTAATACACCGCACATCCTGTGAGTCTTCTCGGCAAGCTAAATTGTGATGAGAATAATACTCGTGTCCCAAAAAGAGATTTATGGTGCCAGTATGCACCAAGGTGGCTTGCTTTTGTTCATCTTTGTAGAAGCCCTTCAAGCTATCATGGCCTCATTGGCAAAGGTGTAAAGGTTTGACAATAAATTGAAGAGCACGTTGCAAGCGTGAGAAGATGTTTGGATGAGACATTATCCATACATTGCAAGCCTCGTTGGCGCAGTAGGCAGCGCGTCAGTCTCATAATCTGAAGGCCGTGAGTTCGAACCTCACACGGGGCAGGTGTTTTAAAGCCAAAAGACCATTCAACACAATGAAGTAGAGAAGAGGTAAATGCAGTGGCTAATAAATCCAAAAACAGTGGCATCACTACCAACTCAATAGGTCCATGGAACACAAGAGATGAAGGAAAATTAGGTACACAAGAAAGTTTTCGTTGGGGTAGTGCATTGAGGGTAATACACCGCACATCCTGTGAGTCTTCTCGGCAAGCTAAATTGTGATGAGAATAATACTCGTGTTCCAAAAAGAGATTTATGGTGCCGTATGCACCAAGGTGGCTTGCTTTTGTTCATCTTTGTAGAAGCCCTTCAAGCTATCATGGCCTCATTGGCAAAGGTGTAAAGGTTTGACAATAAATTGAAGAGCACGTTGCAAGCGTGAGAAGATGTTTGGATGAGACATTATCCATACATTGCAAGCCTCGTTGGCGCAGTAGGCAGCGCGTCAGTCTCATAATCTGAAGGCCGTGAGTTCGAACCTCACACGGGGCAGGTGTTTTAAAGCCAAAAGACCATTCAACACAATGAAGTAGAGAAGAGGTAAATGCAGTGGCTAATAAATCCAAAAACAGTGGCATCACTACCAACTCAATAGGTCCATGGAACACAAGAGATGAAGGAAAATTAGGTACACAAGAAAGTTTTCGTTGGGTTAGTGCATTGAGGGTAATACACCCCACATCCTGTGAGTCTTCTGGGCAAGCTAAATTGTGATGAGAATAATACTCGTGTCCCAAAAAGAGATTCATGGTGCCGTATGCACCAAGGTGGCTTGCTTTTGTTCATCTTTGTAGAAGCCCTTCAAGCTATCATGGCCTCATTGGCAAAGGTGTAAAGGTTTGACAATAAATTGAAGAGCACGTTGCAAGCGTGAGAAGATGTTTGGATGAGACATTATCCATACATTGCAAGCCTCGTTGGCGCAGTAGGCAGCGCGTCAGTCTCATAATCTGAAGGCCGTGAGTTCGAACCTCACACGGGGCAGGTGTTTTAAAGCCAAAAGACCATTCAACACAATGAAGTAGAGAAGAGGTAAATGCAGTGGCTAATAAATCCAAAAACAGTGGCATCACTACCAACTCAATAGGTCCATGGAACACAAGAGATGAAGGAAAATTAGGTACACAAGAAAGTTTTCGTTGGGGTAGTGCATTGAGGGTAATACACCGCACATCCTGTGAGTCTTCTCGGCAAGCTAAATTGTGATGAGAATAATACTCGTGTCCCAAAAAGAGATTTATGGTGCCGTATGCACCAAGGTGGCTTGCTTTTGTTCATCTTTGTAGAAGCCCTTGAAGCTATCATGGCCTCATTGGCAAAGGTGTAAAGGTTTGACAATAAATTGAAGAGCACGTTGCAAGCGTGAGAAGATGTTTGGATGAGACATTATCCATACATTGCAAGCCTCGTTGGCGCAGTAGGCAGCGCGTCAGTCTCATAATCTGAAGGCCGTGAGTTCGAACCTCACACGGGGCAGGTGTTTTAAAGCCAAAAGACCATTCAACACAATG
This sequence comes from Notolabrus celidotus, assembly GCF_009762535.1. NCBI lineage: Eukaryota > Metazoa > Chordata > Actinopteri > Labriformes > Labridae > Notolabrus > Notolabrus celidotus. The sequence continues at coordinate 12,714,527 of NC_048285.1, forward strand.
AAGTAGAGAAGAGGTAAATGCAGTGGCTAATAAATCCAAAAACAGTGGCATCACTACCAACTCAATAGGTCCATGGAACACAAGAGATGAAGGAAAATTAGGTACACAAGAAAGTTTTCGTTGGGGTAGTGCATTGAGGGTAATACACCCCACATCCTGTGAGTCTTCTGGGCAAGCTAAATTGTGATGAGAATAATACTCGTGTCCCAAAAAGAGATTTATGGTGCCGTATGCACCAAGGTGGCTTGCTTTTGTTCATCTTTGTAGAAGCCCTTCAAGCTATCATGGCCTCATTGGCAAAGGTGTAAAGGTTTGACAATAAATTGAAGAGCACGTTGCAAGCGTGAGAAGATGTTTGGATGAGACATTATCCATACATTGCAAGCCTCGTTGGCGCAGTAGGCAGCGCGTCAGTCTCATAATCTGAAGGCCGTGAGTTCGAACCTCACACGGGGCAGGTGTTTTAAAGCCAAAAGACCATTCAACACAATGAAGTAGAGAAGAGGTAAATGCAGTGGCTAATAAATCCAAAAACAGTGGCATCACTACCAACTCAATAGGTCCATGGAACACAAGAGATGAAGGAAAATTAGGTACACAAGAAAGTTTTCGTTGGGGTAGTGCATTGAGGGTAATACACCCCACATCCTGTGAGTCTTCTCGGCAAGCTAAATTGTGATGAGAATAATACTCGTGTCCCAAAAAGAGATTTATGGTGCCGTATGCACCAAGGTGGCTTGCTTTTGTTCATCTTTGTAGAAGCCCTTGAAGCTATCATGGCCTCATTGGCAAAGGTGTAAAGGTTTGACAATAAATTGAAGAGCACGTTGCAAGCGTGAGAAGATGTTTGGATGAGACATTATCCATACATTGCAAGCCTCGTTGGCGCAGTAGGCAGCGCGTCAGTCTCATAATCTGAAGGCCGTGAGTTCGAACCTCACACGGGGCAGGTGTTTTAAAGCCAAAAGACCATTCAACACAATGAAGTAGAGAAGAGGTAAATGCAGTGGCTAATAAATCCAAAAACAGTGGCATCACTACCAACTCAATAGGTCCATGGAACACAAGAGATGAAGGAAAATTAGGTACACAAGAAAGTTTTCGTTGGGGTAGTGCATTGAGGGTAATACACCGCACATCCTGTGAGTCTTCTCGGCAAGCTAAATTGTGATGAGAATAATACTCGTGTCCCAAAAAGAGATTTATGGTGCCGTATGCACCAAGGTGGCTTGCTTTTGTTCATCTTTGTAGAAGCCCTTCAAGCTATCATGGCCTCATTGGCAAAGGTGTAAAGGTTTGACAATAAATTGAAGAGCAAGTTGCAAGCGTGAGAAGATGTTTGGATGAGACATTATCCATACATTGCAAGCCTCGTTGGCGCAGTAGGCAGCGCGTCAGTCTCATAATCTGAAGGCCGTGAGTTCGAACCTCACACGGGGCAGGTGTTTTAAAGCCAAAAGACCATTCAACACAATGAAGTAGAGAAGAGGTAAATGCAGTGGCTAATAAATCCAAAAACAGTGGCATCACTACCAACTCAATAGGTCCATGGAACACAAGAGATGAAGGAAAATTAGGTACACAAGAAAGTTTTCGTTGGGGTAGTGCATTGAGGGTAATACACCGCACATCCTGTGAGTCTTCTCGGCAAGCTAAATTGTGATGAGAATAATACTCGTGTCCCAAAAAGAGATTTATGGTGCCGTATGCACCAAGGTGGCTTGCTTTTGTTCATCTTTGTAGAAGCCCTTCAAGCTATCATGGCCTCATTGGCAAAGGTGTAAAGGTTTGACAATAAATTGAAGAGCACGTTGCAAGCGTGAGAAGATGTTTGGATGAGACATTATCCATACATTGCAAGCCTCGTTGGCGCAGTAGGCAGCGCGTCAGTCTCATAATCTGAAGGCCGTGAGTTCGAACCTCACACGGGGCAGGTGTTTTAAAGCCAAAAGACCATTCAACACAATGAAGTAGAGAAGAGGTAAATGCAGTGGCTAATAAATCCAAAAACAGTGGCATCACTACCAACTCAATAGGTCCATGGAACACAAGAGATGAAGGAAAATTAGGTACACAAGAAAGTTTTCGTTGGGGTAGTGCATTGAGGGTAATACACCGCACATCCTGTGAGTCTTCTCGGCAAGCTAAATTGTGATGAGAATAATACTCGTGTCCCAAAAGAGATTTATGGTGCCGTATGCACCAAGGTGGCTTGCTTTTGTTCATCTTTGTAGAAGCCCTTCAAGCTATCATGGCCTCATTGGCAAAGGTGTAAAGGTTTGACAATAAATTGAAGAGCACGTTGCAAGCGTGAGAAGATGTTTGGATGAGACATTATCCATACATTGCAAGCCTCGTTGGCGCAGTAGGCAGCGCGTCAGTCTCATAATCTGAAGGCCGTGAGTTCGAACCTCACACGGGGCAGGTGTTTTAAAGCCAAAAGACCATTCAACACAATGAAGTAGAGAAGAGGTAAATGCAGTGGCTAATAAATCCAAAAACAGTGGCATCACTACCAACTCAATAGGTCCATGGAACACAAGAGATGAAGGAAAATTAGGTACACAAGAAAGTTTTCGTTGGGGTAGTGCATTGAGGGTAATACACCGCACATCCTGTGAGTCTTCTCGGCAAGCTAAATTGTGATGAGAATAATACTCGTGTCCCAAAAAGAGATTTATGGTGCCGTATGCACCAAGGTGGCTTGCTTTTGTTCATCTTTGTAGAAGCCCTTCAAGCTATCATGGCCTCATTGGCAAAGGTGTAAAGGTTTGACAATAAATTGAAGAGCACGTTGCAAGCGTGAGAAGATGTTTGGATGAGACATTATCCATACATTGCAAGCCTCGTTGGCGCAGTAGGCAGCGCGTCAGTCTCATAATCTGAAGGCCGTGAGTTCGAACCTCACACGGGGCAGGTGTTTTAAAGCCAAAAGACCATTCAACACAATGAAGTAGAGAAGAGGTAAATGCAGTGGCTAATAAATCCAAAAACAGTGGCATCACTACCAACTCAATAGGTCCATGGAACACAAGAGATGAAGGAAAATTAGGTACACAAGAAAGTTTTCGTTGGGGTAGTGCATTGAGGGTAATACACCGCACATCCTGTGAGTCTTCTCGGCAAGCTAAATTGTGATGAGAATAATACTCGTGTCCCAAAAAGAGATTTATGGTGCCGTATGCACCAAGGTGGCTTGCTTTTGTTCATCTTTGTAGAAGCCCTTCAAGCTATCATGGCCTCATTGGCAAAGGTGTAAAGGTTTGACAATAAATTGAAGAGCACGTTGCAAGCGTGAGAAGATGTTTGGATGAGACATTATCCATACATTGCAAGCCTCGTTGGCGCAGTAGGCAGCGCGTCAGTCTCATAATCTGAAGGCCGTGAGTTCGAACCTCACACGGGGCAGGTGTTTTAAAGCCAAAAGACCATTCAACACAATGAAGTAGAGAAGAGGTAAATGCAGTGGCTAATAAATCCAAAAACAGTGGCATCACTACCAACTCAATAGGTCCATGGAACACAAGAGATGAAGGAAAATTAGGTACACAAGAAAGTTTTCGTTGGGGTAGTGCATTGAGGGTAATACACCCCACATCCTGTGAGTCTTCTCGGGCAAGCTAAATTGTGATGAGAATAATACTCGTGTCCCAAAAAGAGATTTATGGTGCCGTATGCACCAAGGTGGCTTGCTTTTGTTCATCTTTGTAGAAGCCCTTCAAGCTATCATGGCCTCATTGGCAAAGGTGTAAAGGTTTGACAATAAATTGAAGAGCACGTTGCAAGCGTGAGAAGATGTTTGGATGAGACATTATCCATACATTGCAAGCCTCGTTGGCGCAGTAGGCAGCGCGTCAGTCTCATAATCTGAAGGCCGTGAGTTCGAACCTCACACGGGGCAGGTGTTTTAAAGCCAAAAGACCATTCAACACAATGAAGTAGAGAAGAGGTAAATGCAGTGGCTAATAAATCCAAAAACAGTGGCATCACTACCAACTCAATAGGTCCATGGAACACAAGAGATGAAGGAAAATTAGGTACACAAGAAAGTTTTCGTTGGGGTAGTGCATTGAGGGTAATACACCGCACATCCTGTGAGTCTTCTCGGCAAGCTAAATTGTGATGAGAATAATACTCGTGTCCCAAAAAGAGATTTATGGTGCCGTATGCACCAAGGTGGCTTGCTTTTGTTCATCTTTGTAGAAGCCCTTCAAGCTATCATGGCCTCATTGGCAAAGGTGTAAAGGTTTGACAATAAATTGAAGAGCACGTTGCAAGCGTGAGAAGATGTTTGGATGAGACATTATCCATACATTGCAAGCCTCGTTGGCGCAGTAGGCAGCGCGTCAGTCTCATAATCTGAAGGCCGTGAGTTCGAACCTCACACGGGGCAGGTGTTTTAAAGCCAAAAGACCATTCAACACAATGAAGTAGAGAAGAGGTAAATGCAGTGGCTAATAAATCCAAAAACAGTGGCATCACTACCAACTCAATAGGTCCATGGAACACAAGAGATGAAGGAAAATTAGGTACACAAGAAAGTTTTCGTTGGGGTAGTGCATTGAGGGTAATACACCGCACATCCTGTGAGTCTTCTCGGCAAGCTAAATTGTGATGAGAATAATACTCGTGTCCCAAAAAGAGATTTATGGTGCCGTATGCACCAAGGTGGCTTGCTTTTGTTCATCTTTGTAGAAGCCCTTCAAGCTATCATGGCCTCATTGGCAAAGGTGTAAAGGTTTGACAATAAATTGAAGAGCACGTTGCAAGCGTGAGAAGATGTTTGGATGAGACATTATCCATACATTGCAAGCCTCGTTGGCGCAGTAGGCAGCGCGTCAGTCTCATAATCTGAAGGCCGTGAGTTCGAACCTCACACGGGGCAGGTGTTTTAAAGCCAAAAGACCATTCAACACAATGAAGTAGAGAAGAGGTAAATGCAGTGGCTAATAAATCCAAAAACAGTGGCATCACTACCAACTCAATAGGTCCATGGAACACAAGAGATGAAGGAAAATTAGGTACACAAGAAAGTTTTCGTTGGGGTAGTGCATTGAGGGTAATACACCGCACATCCTGTGAGTCTTCTCGGGCAAGCTAAATTGTGATGAGAATAATACTCGTGTCCCAAAAAGAGATTTATGGTGCCGTATGCACCAAGGTGGCTTGCTTTTGTTCATCTTTGTAGAAGCCCTTCAAGCTATCATGGCCTCATTGGCAAAGGTGTAAAGGTTTGACAATAAATTGAAGAGCACGTTGCAAGCGTGAGAAGATGTTTGGATGAGACATTATCCATACATTGCAAGCCTCGTTGGCGCAGTAGGCAGCGCGTCAGTCTCATAATCTGAAGGCCGTGAGTTCGAACCTCACACGGGGCAGGTGTTTTAAAGCCAAAAGACCATTCAACACAATGAAGTAGAGAAGAGGTAAATGCAGTGGCTAATAAATCCAAAAACAGTGGCATCACTACCAACTCAATAGGTCCATGGAACACAAGAGATGAAGGAAAATTAGGTACACAAGAAAGTTTTCGTTGGGGTAGTGCATTGAGGGTAATACACCGCACATCCTGTGAGTCTTCTCGGCAAGCTAAATTGTGATGAGAATAATACTCGTGTCCCAAAAAGAGATTTATGGTGCCGTATGCACCAAGGTGGCTTGCTTTTGTTCATCTTTGTAGAAGCCCTTCAAGCTATCATGGCCTCATTGGCAAAGGTGTAAAGGTTTGACAATAAATTGAAGAGCACGTTGCAAGCGTGAGAAGATGTTTGGATGAGACATTATCCATACATTGCAAGCCTCGTTGGCGCAGTAGGCAGCGCGTCAGTCTCATAATCTGAAGGCCGTGAGTTCGAAGCCTCACACGGGGCAGGTGTTTTAAAGCCAAAAGACCATGCAACACAATGAAGTAGAGAAGAGGTAAATGCAGTGGCTAATAAATCCAAAAACAGTGGCATCACTACCAACTCAATAGGTCCATGGAACACAAGAGATGAAGGAAAATTAGGTACACAAGAAAGTTTTCGTTGGGGTAGTGCATTGAGGGTAATACACCGCACATCCTGTGAGTCTTCTCGGCAAGCTAAATTGTGATGAGAATAATACTCGTGTCCCCAAAAGAGATTTATGGTGCCGTATGCACCAAGGTGGCTTGCTTTTGTTCATCTTTGTAGAAGCCCTTCAAGCTATCATGGCCTCATTGGCAAAGGTGTAAAGGTTTGACAATAAATTGAAGAGCACGTTGCAAGCGTGAGAAGATGTTTGGATGAGACATTATCCATACATTGCAAGCCTCGTTGGCGCAGTAGGCAGCGCGTCAGTCTCATAATCTGAAGGCCGTGAGTTCGAACCTCACACGGGGCAGGTGTTTTAAAGCCAAAAGACCATTCAACACAATGAAGTAGAGAAGAGGTAAATGCAGTGGCTAATAAATCCAAAAACAGTGGCATCACTACCAACTCAATAGGTCCATGGAACACAAGAGATGAAGGAAAATTAGGTACACAAGGAAGTTTTCGTTGGGGTAGTGCATTGAGGGTAATACACCGCACATCCTTTGAGTTTTCACGGCAAGCTAAATTGTGATGAGAATAATACTCGTGTCCCAAAAAGAGATTTATGGTGCCGTATGCACCAAGGTGGCTTGCTTTTGTTCATCTTTGTAGAAGCCCTTCAAGCTATCATGGCCTCATTGGCAAAGGTGTAAAGGTTTGACAATAAATTGAAGAGCACGTTGCAAGCGTGAGAAGATGCTTGGATGAGACATTATCCATACATTGCAAGCCTCGTTGGCGCCCCCTGCCACATGAAAATCGAGCTTATTCTTGTTAGTGACAGCCAATCACGTTGCTCCCTGCTACCAAGAATATACCAAGATTTGGAGACGATGGCCAATCAGCGCCCGTATTGCTACCAAGATTTGCCCCGGTTGCTACCAGGAATTGACCAATCAGTGAAGACTTCTACTCGACATTGCAGCTCGCCTCGAATTCAATTGTCATCCAGCAGAACGTCACTTCGGAAATCAGCATTTTCCTATTCTTCTGCATTTCTGAGGTAAGTCGACATTTTCTCTGGCTAGCTATCGTCCACTTAAGTCATTCAATACAATGTAAGGAATAACCTGCCGTCTCATAATGACGGTGACAGCAGTTAATGACTAGGTAGCTACCTGTCTTTTCACCAACCAACCCGGCATAACATGACAGCTGAAATTACTTTCCCGATCGCGATTGATTTTGAGACTTTTCACACTAATGACCGATGCTACTTGAAGTCAGTTTTATCGTCGGATGTGCCGGGGAACTGTGCCGCCGATGGCAATCTCCGCGCCGCTTCCTAATGACGGTGATAGCGGTAAAGACTAGATCAAACCTGCCGTCTCGTAATGCTGATGACATCGGCAAGTAATGACTAGATAGCTACCTGCGATGGATTTTTATTTTTATTTATTTTTTATTATTTATTTTTTTTATTTTTCTCTTGTCTGCATATATATTTCTGGTTTGTGTCATGTTTGTCACAAACTGTCAAATATTGATGCAATTTATTCTTGCAGCAAAAGAAAAGAAAGGAAACATTTTTCTTCTGTGCTTGTGACTGTGTGCATGCGACCATCACCATCCCTCTTAGAACTCTGGCCTATCTTTTATTGGCAGCTAATATCATGTTCTGTAAAAGAGGGCGTGCACACCTAGGTGGGCCAAAAAAAATTAAAAATAAGAGAAAGTGAAAGAAAGATTACATAAGGATATACAAAGAGACAGGGAAAGAGAAGGAGAGAGAGACCTAACACACTTAGATGGAGAGGGACCATCTCACCATGATGCCAAAAAAAAAATCCCCCCCGCCCCCCCCAGACGGCCCGACCACTCCCCCCAGCCACGCCCCCCACCCACGCCCTACGACTGATGGACCAGGCCGCGGGGGCATGGAGGGACACCCCAATGGCTGCCGTAGTAACACCCCCCCAGCTGCGCACCACCACACCCCCCAAAGAGGACCGCGAGGGAACCCCAGGGAAACCCGGCCCTGAGGGCAGCCGCGGACCAGGCCCCCACAGGGGAGGGGGCAGCAGGGGGGCCGAGGGTGACAGGGACACTAGCCACCCACCCAGCCCTGATGGACCCCCAACGAGTAGGGCCGAGCCAAACACTAAGGCCCCGCCAAACCTGAACTGTGTATGTGTCATATGATTTGAATTTTGTTTTGTTTGTTTTTTTGTTTTTTTGTTTTTTTTTTGTTGTATGTATGTTTGCTAGTGAGGTGGATTAAAATAGGGGGGGCAGGAAGGGAGGCGGGAGAGAGGGGGGAGAGCCGTAGTGCACTACTGCATCACAATCCGCCGCCCCCCCCCCCCCCCCCCCGTATAAAACCTGCCCCCCCAACCCTATATCTTTACCTATATCAGTATCTAGTGAGGTGCATTAAAATAGGAGGGGGCGGATGGGGGGCCGGGAGAGAGGGGGGAGAGCCGTAGCGCACTACCGCACCACAATCTGCCCCACCCCCCCCCAGTATAAAACCGGTCCACCCAACCCACACCCCCCACCCTATGTCTTTACCTATATCAGTATCTAGTGAGGTGCATTAAAATAGGGGGGTGGAAAGTAGTGCGTTAAAAGAGGCAGGGCCCGTTTGCAGCAAGCCCACTTCAGGGGGCCCCAGGGCGGTGGCACTCCAGCAGTCCCCTACCCCCCCAGCCCCACCCCGCGATGGACAAGGCCCACAGCCGCCCCGCAGGGCGTGGCACCCGACCCGAAATTCCCCCCAGTATCCCACAGGGAGGCAGGGAGCCCACAGCCAGGGAGGGGAACCCGGCACCACGTGATGCCCCAATCCAACCCCCGCCGCAGGCCGCACGGGCAGAGTAGGTGCAGCCGGCTAGAGGAGGGCCAAAACCAACCGGGGAGACCAGAAGGGAAAGGCAGGCCAATGAATGGACCCTTCCCCTGCCTCCACCGGTTTTTCCAGATGGGAGAGCGGAGGGATGGGGCAATTTGTTGAGACTTTGTGATTTTAACAGCTTTCCACCAAGCTTTGAGGGTCGTTGCTATTGTTATACTTTTGAAACACTGGTGTTTTTTTATATTTTGTGTGATAAATGGAAGGTCGGCTAGTTGAAGGTCCCCACAGAGTGCTTGTTCTGTATCAAGCCAGGAGGAATTACATTTTCTGTGCCATTGTATCAAATATTTCAATTGGCTTGATAGATGGTAAAGCTCAAAGTCAGGGGATTCAAGTCCGCCTTGGGCTTTGGGTTTTTGGAGAGTAGTAAGTTTTATTCTTGGTGTTTTATTTTTCCAGTAGAATTTGGTTATTGCCGAGTTAATTGCTTTGAACCAGGAGTTATTTGGTGTGACTGGAATCATTGTGAATAAATAATTGATTTTAGGAAGGATAGACATTTTTCTGATGATATTCTTTCTAATAGTGATAAAGGGAGGTTAGACCAACGGCGTAGGTCCTGTTAGTAGGAGAGGTAAGAAGTTTAGATTAAACAAATCAGACAGTTTGGGGGAGATATTAATGCCCAAGTATTTGATATTCCCTGTTCTGAGTTGGTGATTGGAAGCTAGTGCTGCTACTTTTTTTTCTTCTAATTTGTTTGGTAAGATTGTGGACTTAGACCAGTTAACAGAGTATCCGGATTTTTTTGAAAATGATGCGATTATATTAAAGCATTTTGGGAGGGAGGATTGGGGGTCTTTTAATAGGAGTAGTATGTCATCTGTGTAAAGAATTATTTTATGTTCTGTTGTAGATGTTTGGAAGCCTCTTATATTTCTATTTTCTGTGGCCATTGGTGACAGTGGCCATTGGTGAAGTGTAAAGTGCTCTAATCCATCCTATAAATGTCTCTTTGAATCCAAATTTTTTTAGAGTTAGGAATAAGAATGTCCAGTTGACTTTGTCAAAAGCTTTCTCAGCATCTAATGATAATATTACACTTTCTGTGTCTTTTTGTTGTGATAATTGCATTAAGTTAAATAGCTTCCTGGTGTTGTCAGATGATTGACGTCCTTTAATAAAACCTGTTTGGTCGGGGTGGATGAGGGATGGGATAACACCTTCAATTCTGGATGCGAGTACTTTACTAAAAATTTTAATGTCTGTGTTAATTAGTGATAAAGGGCGGTAGCTGGATGGGCTAGTTGGGTCTTTATCTGGTTTTAAAAGTACAGTTATCATTGCTGTGTTCATAGTTGAAGGAATTATGGCTGAGGTTGTGAGTTCTGTAATCATACGGATAAAGAGCGGAGATATGGTTTCCCAAAAGTGCTTGAAGAATCCGATAGGGAAACCATCAGGACCAGGAGCTTTATTATTTGGAATTTTATTGATGGCGTGAAAAATTTCTTCTGGAGATATGGGTCTATCTAAATTATTTGCTTGATCTTCTACGAGCTGTGGAAGTTTAATTGGGTTAAGCAATTGATTAATTCCGTCTTCACTTGGGTTGAGGTCAGATGTGTATAGTTTTCTATAGAATTCCTTAAACACGTCATTAATTTCATTGTTGTTGTGGAGAGGTTTACCTGTAGAGTCTTTAATACATGAGATGGTTGCTTTTTCTTTGTTCTGTTTGATTAGATTAGCCAGATATTTAGTCTGCGATTGATTTTTAGACTTTCCACCAACAATCGATGCTACTTGAAGTCAGTTTATCTCCGCGCTTTCCAACATTGAGTCCCTTTCACGGGGCAAACACTAATGTCCTGGGCTTTCCTACCTCAGTACAGTAGCGGTACAGTAACGCTACGGTCCGAGATTGCCTATTTCCCCTTTTCATTTTTCTTTCTAGTAACAACTGAATTGCGACGTAATAGATAGGACCAGACTTGCCAGGTTTAAATGGCATATTGCTTTTGATAGCATGTATCATTATCTGTACTGTATCGTCGCTTTGGATAAAAGCGTCTGCTAAATGACATTGTAACATCTCTGAGTGTTTGTGGGATATTATCTTAGATTTTGAGCCTGTTAAGAGAATGCACATAGACAGAGCATAATATAAAATCAACATCAAAAGGTGGGTGGTGGTGGTGGTTGAATAAGACTGGGAGTAATTATGATCTACACAGCTGGGGGGCGATAATAATGATGATAATGATGCGTTTCCACATGTTGTATCCATTTAATCACAGCTCTGATACTTATATCTCTCTCTGTTAGTGAACTTTTTTTTTTCTTTTTTTTCAAATTTAGATGGAACCACGCTTCAGGAGACGCGCTGATGGCAGTCTAAACTTGACTGACTCTTTGGAAGCAGCAAATGTCAAGGCTGTCAATAAAGGAAAGCCATGGGTTAAACCCATGTCTCCAGAGCTGGTTCTTACTAATGCAAAAAAAGCATTAATTAAGAGCAAAGGCGATCCAGCGAACAGAAAGTACCTGCTGGGTTTCTTTCAGATTCAGTGCGGTGTGTTTCGTGGGCAAACTTTCCGGTGGGTTGCCGAAAATGCCCTAGGGTATGCTGCTTACCTGGTGGCAGCTATGAGGAGAGACCCCACAGGAGGAAGTAAGGACACACAAGACCATGCCAACAGTAAAATGTGTTTTCGAGAGTACATGGAGCTCTTTCCCTCTGGCAATATTGCAATTGCCATGAAAGAAGAGCAATATGCCTCTAAAACTCCCCAACCACCTGCCTCCACCCAGCACACTACCACCACTCAGCCTGCTCCTGCAACCCAACTCTGTCACACCAGTGAGTATGCTGCAGCTTCTGAGCTCACTCCTCCTGTGCATCACACTGCCACTACCCAGCTCCCTCACACTGCTCAGCATGTTCCCACCATCCAGCCTGGTCCTTCCAGCCAGCATCCAGCGTCCACCTCCTCTCTCCGCTCCCTTTTGGTCAGGAGGAACTTGCCTGACCAGCAGAGCCTGACCAAGCATGTGAAAAGGCTGATTTCCCCCTTCAAAGACAAACCTTGTAAGCAAACATTAATTAGTGTAGGCTCATTTGTGTTAAGCATTTGAAGGAAATATTTTGAACTATAAACAAATTCATAAGCAGTAATATAGCATCACTGTTTAGTCTAAGAGTCAGAGTGAGATAAATCAAATTCAAATGTCTCACAGGCCTTCTACATAAAGAAATGGCACCACCCAGTGGTCTCTTGGGCTCACTGTCCAAAATAAACTTTATAATTCTAAATTATCTCTACATTATTGTGATGTTAACTTGTTAGTCCTATTTCATTGTTATTTTTAGCCCCTGCATGGCCATCACCTACTCTTGTGAAAAGGACTGTGTCCAAAGCAGCCACACCACCCTCCTCCAGCCTGGTCCACTTACCTGTGTCAGCTGGTCCCTCCTCCTCCACCCTGGCCCGCTTACCTGTGTCAGCTGGTCCCTCCTCCAGCCTGGCCCACTTACCTGTGTCAGCTGGTCCCTCCTCCAGCCTGGCCCGCTTACCTGTGTCAGCTGGTCCCTCCTCCAGCCTGGCCCGCTTACCTGTGTCAGCTGGTCCCTCCTCCAGCCTGGCACACTTACCTGTGTCAGCTGGTCCCTCCTCCTCCACCCTGGCCCGCTTACCTGTGTCAGCTGGTCCCTCTTCCGCCTTTGCCTACCCGCCTGTGTCAGCTGGTCCCTCTTCCGCCTTTGCCTACCCGCCTGTGTCAGCTGGTCCCTCTTCACTTGCCTACCCACATGTGTCCTCTGAACTGGATGACAGCACATTGCTGGCAGAGGTAATTAGGTGGGAGGAGGCACAAGTGGCACATAAGTTTACCCTTTATTTCACAGACAATATAATTGTCAGTTTCATTTTGTAGTCCTGAATCGTTGTGTCTCCAGTTTTAGTTTTACGTCATGCCCTTGTGTTTTTTCCCTCCTTTTGTGATTACCCTCATTAGTTTCACCTGTGTCCTGTGTTCACACCTGTGATGATTACTCTGTGTATTTAGTTCCTCTCTTTCCCTGTCCCTTGTTGGATCATTGTTTGTCTTTCCTGTGTTCTTATTCCTCTTGTTTTTTTTCTGTGGATTTGTTAAAGTAAGTTTTAGTTTGTCTATCTCAGTTTTTGTTATTTAATCATTTCAATTTTAAAATCTGCACCTGGTTCCTCCTTTTAGTTTACCTCAATTGTGACAATAATAGTTACCACTGCCAAATTTGCTAGTATTGAAATATGTTAACTTGTGTTTTTATTTATTTATTTGTTTTGCTTTTCTTTTCTTTTTACTTCCAGCACAAAGAGTCTGTCTTCCAGCTGGCTGGATTCACACCTTACCTGAAGCTGACCAAAGGTGGATATCCAAAGCCCTTTTCAAATGGACACCCCAGGGGCAGTGGATAAGCTTTGGTAGTATCCTCCACAGGTCCCTCTGAAGATAAGTAATTCTCCCCCACTGGAGAATTACTTTGGTCACCCACTTCTTCTCTGGATGCCGCGTAAGGTGTGGCAAGTAAAGCTCACCTGTCCGCATGCAGACTGCTCCAGACAACCTTTGACCTCGGCCGGCTTGCACCAGAAGATCAGGCAGGTGGTGGGAGTGGGCAGTGTGTATTTTATGGCATCTGAGTACCTGGCATGTAAAACATGCAAAAGAAAAGTGATCAGCTGGAGCCATAGCATCGTCTCCCAGCTGGACATTGGTCATAGAGTGCAATTTCCGTGCATATTGACTTCAAAACTGGCTTGCGACATGGAGGTGGCGACCTTGATGCGTCAGAGAGGGCTGGGAAACAGCAGCAGCCAGGTCCAGCGGAAACTGAGAGAGCGTCACGCTGAGTTGTGGTTGCAGAAAACTGTGCAATACCTCACAGACTGCAAGGGGATGGCCAGCGCTGTGAAATCAGGCCTGATCCTTCCTCTGACATTTGAAGAAGCACCTCCGATGCCTGTTGTCCCCAAACACAGATGGCTGATGCAGGTATATGCTCAGGATGTCCTGCAAAGGCTCGAGAAGATAAAGGCATCCATCACCTCTCAATATGGCCGAATCCTGAAAATGGATTCCACCAAAAAGGTAGCCCGGAAGCTTGCGGGATCTAGCTACGGTACCTGTACCTGGGCAACCAATGTCGGAAATGAGTACGGGCAGGTGGTCATTTCCGTCCTGACTGCCAGTGAAGGGTTTTGGTCTCGGGCCAATGATCGAGGGTCTCGTTAAGAGATACAGAGTGGCTGGGGTGGCACCTCCTGAGGTGCTGTATGTCGACCGGGACTGCTGTGGCAACACTCTTCTGAGGAGGCAGTTTGAAGAGTGGGAGCAGATGTCCATCCGGCTTGACATCTGGCACTTCATGCGGAGGATAGCTGTGGGTTGCACAACAGATTCCCATCAGCTGTATGCAACCTTCATGAGTCGCCTCAGCCACTGTATTTTTATGTGGGACGAGGATGACCTCAAGGCCCTGAAGCTGGCAAAGCAGGCAGAGATGGAAGCTGACCGAAGGAGACCATCGGAGGCCGATGTGATGCGTCGCATCAGCAGAAGCGAGCTAGCCCTACATTGCAGAAGAGCAACACGTGGGACGAGGGAGACTCAGGTTCTGATCGAAAACCACATCCAGGCCTTTGACGGAGCTGCTGGTCGAAACACACTGGGAGTGCCTCTTATCAACTCGGCTCGGATGCAGGAGATCTGGAAGTCCCAGAGGAAGCATGTTGCATGCATCCAGGATCCTCCAGGTATACAGCTGTACACGCAGACAGGAACCCTGGTGAAGGGAGGGCACCGTCTGCCAACTTACCGCTGTGCCAGAGGGTCCACGTCGCTGGAGTCTTTTCACCTGCATCTGAACAGATTCATCCCAGGTAAACGTATGAATTCTCCCGAAGTGACTTTGTTGTTGCTTTATGTCTGTGTGGTTTTTTTCTTTACATTTTTGAATTTGTTTTGAAGGCACGCTTGCAAGTGACACCTTCTTCCAAGCCTATCTGTTGCATGGCCTTGCAAGGTGGAATGAGGACCGGGCTGTTGCAGCAACCACTGATGGGCAGCCGCAGCCGTATTCCTACAGCCACCTGCTCCGACATGCTGCAAATGTTCTTGCAGAGGAGGTTCTGGGAAAAAAGATCGTCCCCTACGTCGAACCAACAAAATACACTGGTACGTCATGATGTTGTGTTTTTTTTTATAGGTTTACCAGTTATTTTTCACCACTGATTCATTATATAATGTTCTCATATGCTATCTAATTGTGGTCATTTTTTTAATGTATTAAAGAAGAGCTTATTGGGGTAGAATACCTCTACCAACAAACCGGGAAGGTTCTCCAGGACTACAAGTTGGCCATCGAGGAATCAGAGACCGCTGATGTGGTTCTGGAGGTGGAGGAAGACTGTGCTGAAGCTGAGGAGTTTCAAGACATCACTGTGCCCACCTTTGAAAAAGAGCGAACACCTGCTTCCGCCTCACAAGCATCAGCTTCAGCAGTGCCAGTGATGACACCTACTCCAACTCCAGCAACCAGCTCTGTCCCATCAGTGTCTGTGATTCCTCCAGCACCATGGCCATCTCCTGAGAGCACTTCTGTCCCGGCTCAGTTGATGCCAGTGATGCCCTCAGTGATGCCAGATGACTGTGAGTCTTACCATGGAATTTATTTGATTTCTGTTGTTGTTGACACACTTACTCTACAGAATGAAAAAATGTAAGCTACATTTTTAACTTTTTCATGTCTCCCCAGTGGACCAGGTAACGGTGTCTTCAGCACCAGTCGACTCCACTTCACATGACATAAGAATCACTCTTTTAAATGTAAAGTTACAACAAAATCTGGTTTATGTTGGCAGTGCTCTGAAATGTTTTACTGCATTTATTCCTGCAACCATAACTTCTAAAACACATTTTCTTTTTAGGATTCTGTTGGACCTGACAATATCCAGGGGTATGGAGCAGTTCAGGACCTTGCAGATTTTTTGCTTGGCCTCAAAGACCAGTGGAGACGAGTGTGCCCAGGTCATTACCCTGTGGCAGGCATTAGGGGAATATGACAAAAAAAAAACAGTCTATCAAGCCCGTCATCAAGCCTCCTTACAAAAAGGACGATTCAGAGCCACAAAAAAGATTGTGGCACCAGGTGTGGAGAGCACCAAAAGGTGTGTTGAATGGAAAAAGTCCAGAGGACTAAATTATGCAAGATTGATAAAAAATGTATCTCTTAACACATAGTAAAACATAAGCAAGAAGAGAATGCACTGAACAGTAAAAATACAAAGAGGGTAAGGATCACATTGAAGACCATCTTATATTAATTAAATGTATACTGTTGTTATTTTCAGGTGTTTCATCGGAGCTCATAGTCCCGCACAGTGGCCGGACTGCAACAGAGTGGTGGAGGCAGTCTTCACGAGACTCTGCGGAATGTACCAGGGTGCTGTGCGCTGTGAAGGAGTGAGAGTGTCACGATTCACAATGGTGGCTCATTCTTACAAAAACATCAGGGAGTGCATAATCACCAATTCCAGGGTGATGAGTGAAACCACAATTCAGCTCCCTGAAGTAAATGCTGCCACAGTCACACAATGGTGAGTAAATGTGCATGCCTCATTTACACACTTTAAATATTTGGAGCAGCAGCAATCAGTTTTCATAACGATGGCTCGCTCAGCAAATGGAATGTAGATCTGAATGAAATAGTCATTTTCAAAAAGCTATAGTACAGGACACAGTTGTCATGCTGCTGCATCAGTTATGATCAGATCAGATAGCAAATAATCACCATCGTTTGAATATTGTTTTTGTGTTTCCCCAGGTACAGCAAGCGTTGCAGGTCACAGGAGCAGGACATTTTGAAGCAGGGCATCTCTGCTTCAAATGCACCCATGGCTGGGCCTGACAAACTTCCTGTCACCATGCAAAAAGTGCCAGCCCTGCACTCTGGCACGTTGGCTGAGCCACACCTGTTTGTCCTTCCCCCAAACACTGCTGGGGAGGCAAAGCTTAAGGGGAGAGTGCAACCCCAAACCATCTCCCAAGGACTGACCCTCCCTCTCATTACACCAGCTCCACCTGTCCCCCTCCCCTTTATACTTCCGTCTGTGCCTGGAACATCGCAGATGATGTTTTTAAACCTCCAATCACCTTCAGTCCTGTCACCACCCCCACCACCAAGTCAAGATGTACCTTACACGACACAACAGTATCGTAAGAGAAAGCAAGCGCAGGATCTCACTGGGACGGTCACGAGGAAGTACGTCAAGACAGATGTGGTCCTTTGCAGAAAGTGCACAAAAGAAAGGAAGCCACCCTCGCACCTGCAGTATTTCGGGAATTGGTACTGTCAAGAGACGGAGACACAGTCGTACCATGAATGGAGGACTGAGCTGGAGAAGCGAGGTTACGGGAAAAAGAAAAAGAGCCAAAACGACCCTCCAGCCTCTTAGTAAATTAGGCACAACTCAGATTTCAGATCAAGAAAACTTTGTTTGACGGTAAAGAAGTTGACAGTCCTAACTATGTGTCAGTTTCCCTGTGAATAACTGCACATAAACATTGTTTTGTCTCAGGAGGGTTTTTAAACTGTATTTAAATAGAATTGTGATGTCCTAACTTGCAGCATGGTTGTGGCTGAAATACTTTCTAACAGTAAGAGTGAATCTCCTGCAGCCAAATATGCTTTAAAAAATGTTTGTTTCCAAAAGTATTACAGAAAGTTGGAGTTAAAGAGACTTATCATTATTACTGGGCAGTATTGTAATATGATGTCCATTTTTTTTCTCTTCCTGTAAATAGTTTTTAGTTTTGATTTAATAGGCCTTGTGTTATATTATTATAATTCATATATTATTCATAGTGTTGTAAATATTGCTATTATTATCAATGTTGTTGTGTATTAGTATTGTTATTTTTACATTGTTGCTTGTTGTGTATTATTATTACTTTGTTGCTTTTTGCTTAGCATTAAACAGTGTAAAAGTGTGTATATGTAAGTATTATTAATAATGTTGTTGTAAATATTCCTATTATATTATCAATGTGGTTGTTTATAAGTGAGTAAAACTGTTTTAAATCATCTGTTTTTTAATTATTCATCATTCCTCCTTTCTCTATGATAATTTAAATTACACCTTCACAGAAATATTCTGAAACTTTTAATGTCTACAAGTTAGAGCTTTAGTACAACTCAGACTATATTTATTAATAATAATTATCCTCACATTAATCATGTCTTTGGTCTGTTTAGTCTTCTACATGAAGGCCTTACATGAAGATAAGTGAGGAAGGGGTGGGAATCGAACCCACGATCTCAGGTTTATGTGACGTACATGATAGTATGCGTCAGAAAAGAGCCGGGATCGAACCCGCGATCTCACGTTTGTGTTGCGCATTTATTGACAGTATAGATAGACGCACGCGCAGTCCTTGGCGCAGTAGGCAGCGCGTCAGTCTCATAATCTGAAGGCCGTGAGTTCGAACCTCACACGGGGCAGGTGTTTTAAAGCCAAACACAATGCCAACACAATGAAGTAGAGAAGAGGTAAATGCAGTGGCTAATAAATCCAAAAACAGTGGCATCACTGCCAACTCAATAGGTCCATGGAACACAAGAGATGAGGGAAAATTAGGTACACAAGAAAGCTTTGGTTGGGGTAGTGCATTGAGGGTAATACACCGCACATCCTGTGAGTCTTCACAGCAAGCTAAATTGTGATGAGAATAATACTCGTGCTGCACAAAAAAAAGAGATTTATGGTGTTGTATGCACCAAGGTTGCTGGCTTTTGTTCATCTTTGTAGAAGCCCTTCAAGCTATCATGGCCTCAGTGGCAAAGGTGTAAAGGTTTGACAATAAATTGAAGCGCACGTTGCAAGCGTGAGAAGATGCTTGGATGAGACATTATCCATACATTGCAAGCCTCGTTGGCGCAGTAGGAAGCGCGTCAGTCTCATAATCTGAAGGCCGTGAGTTCGAACCTCACACGGGGCAAGTGTTTTAAAGCCAAAAGACCATTCAACACAATGGAGTAGAGAAGTGGTAAATGCAGTGGCTAATAAATCCAAAAACAGTGGCATCACTACCAACTCAATAGGTCCATGGAACACAAGAGATGAAGGAAAATTAGGTACACAAGAAAGCTTCAGTTGGGGTATTGCAAATTTAGGGTAATACACCGCACATCCTGTGAGTCTTCACAGCAAGCTAAAATGTGATGAGAATAATACTTGTGTCCCACAAAAAAAGAGATTTATGGTGTTGTATGCACCAAGGTTGCTGGCTTTTGTTCATCTTTGTAGAAGCCCTTCAAGCTATCATGGCCTCATTGGCAAAGGTGTAAAGGTTTGACAATAAATTGAAGAGCACGTTGCAAGCGTGAGAAGATGTTTGGATGAGACATTATCCATACATTGCAAGCCTCGTTGGCGCAGTAGGCAGCGCGTCAGTCTCATAATCTGAAGGCCGTGAGTTCGAACCTCACACGGGGCAGGTGTTTTAAAGCCAAAAGACCATTCAACACAATGAAGTAGAGAGGTGGTAAATCCAGTGGCTAATAAATCCAAAAACAGTGGCATCACTACCAACTCAATAGGTCCATGGAACACAAGAGATGAAGGAAAATTAGGTACACAAGAAAGCTTTGGTTGGGGTAGTGCATTGAGGGTAATACACCGCACATCCTGTGAGTCTTCACAGCATGCTAAAATGTGATGAGAATAATACTCGTGCCGCACAAAAAAAAAAGATTTATGGTGCCGTATGCACCAAGGTTGCTTGCTTTTGTTCATCTTCGTAGAAGCCCTTCAAGCTATCATGGCCTCATTGGCAAAGGTGTAAAGGTTTTACAATAAATTGAAGAGCACGTTGCAAGTGTGAGAAGATGCTTGGATGAGACATTATCCATACATTGCAAGCCTTGTTGGCGCAGTAGGAAGCGCACCATTCAACACAATGAAGTAGAGAAGTGGTAAATGCAGTGGCTAATACATCCAAAAACAGTGGCATCACTACCAACTCAATAGGTCCATGGAACACAAGAGATGAGGGAAAATTAGGTACACAAGAAAGCTTTGGTTGGGGTAGTGCATTGAGGGTAATACACCGCACATCCTGTGAGTCTTCACAGCAAGCTAAATTGTGATGAGAATAATACTCGTGCTGCACAAAAAAAAGAGATTTATGGTGTTGTATGCACCAAGGTTGCTGGCTTTTGTTCATCTTTGTAGAAGCCCTTCAAGCTATCATGGCCTCAGTGGCAAAGGTGTAAAGGTTTGACAATAAATTGAAGCGCACGTTGCAAGCGTGAGAAGATGCTTGGATGAGACATTATCCATACATTGCAAGCCTCGTTGGCGCAGTAGGAAGCGCATCAGTCTCATAATCTGAAGGCCGTGAGTTCGAACCTCACACGGGGCAGGTGTTTTAAAGCCAAAAGACCATTCAACACAATGGAGTAGAGAAGTGGTAAATGCAGTGGCTAATAAATCCAAAAACCGTGGCATCACTACCAACTCAATAGGTCCATGGAACACAAGAGATGAAGGAAAATTAGGTACACAAGAAAGCTTCAGTTGGGGTATTGCAAATTTAGGGTAATACACCGCACATCCTGTGAGTCTTCACAGCAAGCTAAAATGTGATGAGAATAATACTCGTGTCCCACAAAAAAAAGAGATTTATGGTGTTGTATGCACCAAGGTTGCTGGCTTTTGTTCATCTTTGTAGAAGCCCTTCAAGCTATCATGGCCTCAGTGGCAAAGGTGTAAAGGTTTGACAATAAATTGAAGCGCACGTTGCAAGCGTGAGAAGATGCTTGGATGAGACATTATCCATACATTGCAAGCCTCGTTGGCGCAGTAGGAAGCGCGTCAGTCTCATAATCTGAAGGCCGTGAGTTCGAACCTCACACGGGGCAGGTGTTTTAAAGCCAAAAGACCATTCAACACAATGGAGTAGAGAAGTGGTAAATGCAGTGGCTAATAAATCCAAAAACCGTGGCATCACTACCAACTCAATAGGTCCATGGAACACAAGAGATGAAGGAAAATTAGGTACACAAGAAAGCTTCAGTTGGGGTATTGCAAATTTAGGGTAATACACCGCACATCCTGTGAGTCTTCACAGCAAGCTAAAATGTGATGAGAATAATACTTGTGTCCCACAAAAAAAAGAGATTTATGGTGTTGTATGCACCAAGGTTGCTGGCTTTTGTTCATCTTTGTAGAAGCCCTTCAAGCTATCATGGCCTCATTGGCAAAGGTGTAAAGGTTTGACAATAAATTGAAGAGCACGTTGCAAGCGTGAGAAGATGTTTGGATGAGACATTATCCATACATTGCAAGCCTCGTTGGCGCAGTAGGCAGCGCGTCAGTCTCATAATCTGAAGGCCGTGAGTTCGAACCTCACACGGGGCAGGTGTTTTAAAGCCAAAAGACCATTCAACACAATGAAGTAGAGAGGTGGTAAATCCAGTGGCTAATAAATCCAAAAACAGTGGCATCACTACCAACTCAATAGGTCCATGGAACACAAGAGATGAAGGAAAATTAGGTACACAAGAAAGCTTTGGTTGGGGTAGTGCATTGAGGGTAATACACCGCACATCCTGTGAGTCTTCACAGCATGCTAAAATGTGATGAGAATAATACTCGTGCCGCACAAAAAAAAAAGATTTATGGTGCCGTATGCACCAAGGTTGCTTGCTTTTGTTCATCTTCGTAGAAGCCCTTCAAGCTATCATGGCCTCATTGGCAAAGGTGTAAAGGTTTTACAATAAATTGAAGAGCACGTTGCAAGTGTGAGAAGATGCTTGGATGAGACATTATCCATACATTGCAAGCCTTGTTGGCGCAGTAGGCAGCGCACCATTCAACACAATGAAGTAGAGAAGTGGTAAATGCAGTGGCTAATACATCCAAAAACAGTGGCATCACTACCAACTCAATAGGTCCATGGAACACAAGAGATGAAGGAAAATTAGGTACACAAGCAAGTTTTGGTTGAGGTGATACGCACCACAAGTCATGTGAGTGTTCAGGACAAGCTCAATGGTGATGTGAAAAATACCCATGTGTTCTAAAAAGTCCTGTGTATATAAATATTAGGCAGGTATAATATCGGATGAATTTGTATTTAGTCATCCGATCCCGGTCACATTGTTTGATGGGTGCACCTCTCCTTGCTATGTCAAAACAGCTCACACAACTGATGATGACTGATTTTAAACACATACATAAACATTTGCGTATTAGTTTCACCTGACACCAATTAGCAGGGTCCCAGATAGTGCAGTAAGAAGCCAACACACCATTAGGATTATCTGGACTGAATGATTAGGCTCATTAAACACTAACTATTCTCTTGCAGCATCATCTCTGTGTGTGTGTGTGTGTGTGTGTGTGCGTGCGTGCGTGCGTGCGTGCGTGCGTGCGTGCGTGCGTGCGTGCGTGCGTGCGTGCGTGCGTGGGTACTTGCCTGCGTGCGTGTCTACGTGCATGATTATACTGTATGTGTGTTTATTTCTGTGTAGGAATGAAAGAGACAACGAGAACAGGGAAGGGATAGAAGTGTGTGTTTATTTATATATGTGGCATTAACTAAAAGATGCTGGCATTCTCACAGAGATGAAAGAACCAGAAAGAGAAAGGTGGAGAGGATAATCATGAGTGAAAAAAAGCATATTTGATGATTAAAGTATGGCTCAGAGATGTAGAATAAAAGCCTTGTCTGAGGATACTTTGTAAATGCAGGAGGTGCTTGTGAAAATAGTATTTATATGTAGCAGAATAAGGACAGCGGTAAAGTCAACACATGAAGTAGAGTCAACGAGATAAAAGAATATCTAGTCATGTGTGATGTTGGCAATTTATTACTCAGAGCAATTGCACTCACATTCAGAAGGACAAAGATTTTGCTGAGCCTCAATCTAAACTGATACGGATTTTATTCAAATTTGTCAACTTTAGTTAATCATTTCAGCCAATACATGTGTTGGTTTGTTTACCTTCAAATCTTCCAGATAATTCAATAGGCAGGAAATAAATGTAACAGTATGTTAAAAGCAAGATCAAATTGTAAGGATCTTGGTCTGACTGAGTAGGAGGAAACAAGGGTTGATACAAAACCAATCAATAAGGTTGAAATCCATTTTCAGATTGGTTATTTTTCTGCAGGACAAGAATGTGATTTGTTGCAAATGTGATTCTGTTTTCTGTTGGGAAACTGTATATAATATATATAATAATAAATTGTCTCTTTTGTGTATTTTACGCAACAAGAATACAGAAATCCTGGATTTACCTCAAGCCCACTTGCAATAATGATTGAATCACAATGAGGGTCAGTATGGGACACTCACCCAGGGCCTGTGTGGCAAATGCTGCGATGGCACTCTGTAGTCGGTCTGGTCTGACTGCCTGCACCAATAACAGCTGAGGAGAGAAAAGAGAAAAAGATGAACTGAGGAAGAAGGAAACACTGTAAACTGACACTTAATATTTAAACATTTAATATTTCAAACCGTTTCAAACTGAAATAGTTACATTCAGATAAGTTCTTCCAAATTACAAGGCAGAAAATGATCCTACATAATGAGAAATATATTCTTAACTTTTGTCTTTCCATCAAGAAAAGTAAATTCGTTTTTAGTATAACTTTGCTGGTTTCAAGAAATGTAATGCGTAGTGCATGTCATTATGTCAGAATAATAGCACTAGGATGCAGACTTAGCCTAATGGTTAAGTTGCGTGCCCATGAAGTGGTTGGCCCAGGTTCAAATCCAGCCTCTGGCCTCTTTAACCTACTTTCCCTAACTCTGATGCATTGGCAGCAGTAACAAGCTAATGTGAAAGTAGATCTTGGCACTGATGGTATCAGTTTGAGTCAGTTTCATTACCAACTAAAAACTCCTCAGAGGAGCTTTAAAAAAAAGGGAGTATAATTTGGATACCCACTGTTAAATTCACTGAGGAGCTCTTTTTGTAAAAGCATCACTGAGAACACTTTACTCAGATAATATGAGTGAATCCATTGATTGAAGGGTTGTGGTGTGCATACTTTACTGAAATGGCTCTTGTTTTGCTCACAGCACATGTAAAAGGATGTTTTTAAGACTCAACCAAACAATTTTTGCTTCCATTAAACTGCCCTCTTCTTTACAATGTTTAGTTTTATAGTTTCAATTATTCAAGAAAACAGTTAAAACTTTTAAATGTACATCTAGATTCTTTGTGACATCCAGATGAACCAAAAGTTAACAATATTTAGAAAATCCCTTATGCTGATCTAGTCTTCTTTTTTTACAGGAGGATGAAAACGGCAACATTTTTAATGAGTCATTATCATGGAAACTGCACATTTTCCTTTGCGGTGTATGCTTCAATGCCATAACTAGGCAAAATTAGGGCTTCTCTGTGTAATGTGAGTTTATAATGTAGTGAAGTAAGTTATAAATATCACACAAAGATACATTTGAAAATAAAAATTGGCAAAGTAATACAACATTTTAACTGTTTTTCAGGGGAGCATTTATCAAAAACTATCTAGGGATGAATAGTTTTGTGTAGAGATGGGAAGTGCCGCTACTAAAACTTTCATATTGATCACTTCAGGGAAGGAAAAAAACACATATTTTCCACACCTTACTGTTAAAAGCAAGCTTATTCCTGGCTTGAAGCCAAATCCTTGTCTCTCACCCATGAGCTGATTTTACCACAGATTTGACTGAAATCTACAGACTTACAGAGAAACAACAAACTATGATCTGAAAAACCAGTACATACATTAAATGTTTATTGTTAATGAACTGTGTAAATAATAATAAGCTGTTTCATTTGGCTTATGAAATGACTGGTTTTGATTGAAAGCTGACCTG
The DNA here is from genome assembly GCF_009762535.1 of Notolabrus celidotus. Taxonomy (NCBI): domain Eukaryota; kingdom Metazoa; phylum Chordata; class Actinopteri; order Labriformes; family Labridae; genus Notolabrus; species Notolabrus celidotus. The sequence goes on from NC_048285.1 coordinate 12,739,296, forward strand.
CTGGAAGGGAGTAATCTTCTTGGCAACTGATGATGGGATTTCCTGTTCACATTGTGAGCTCTGCGAGAAGGACAGCCAAAGGTCTGAGTCACTCAAACACAGTGACTGGTACAGGGCGGGGAATGTAGACTGCAAAAGAGGGATGACAAAAGGTAAAAAGGTTAAAGACAGGTCTTAGAAAGGCTTGGATCAAGAGATCAGATTATGAGCCCTGTAAGGACTGCTTTAGAGGTCGTTAAGTTATGATTCTTTTTTTTTTTTTTATGGTAGCTGGAGAAACTATACATTAGGGCCTGTGTCAACTTACAGCATTTTTTAGCTGGCTGCACATACTGCACTTTCTGTACAAAACCAATAGAGTTCAATATTTTCAGTGCTCAGTGTCCTATGCACCTTTAGTGTCAGCGATATTTTGTCACTGCGCTCACAGTACTCTTGGTTGGGTAGTTCAACTTTTGGGACACTGGCATGCTTGTCAATGTCCCTTCAAGTCCAGAAGGGGGGGGATCTTCAGATTCAAGTTTGTAAACAACAATCAGACTCATATTTACAAGGGTATAATTTCCAGGTGTTAGCTGCAACCAGAACACAGTTCCTTTCCATTGTTTTTATGAAATTGTCATAAAATGTATTTGGAATAAAACAAATATTAAGCATTTATAGCATTTGTCAAAGTATTTGCCATGAGCCAACTTTAGCATGCTAGCAACATTAAGTGCCAGTGAGAAGTGCTCTGACATTAAGGTTGTGGGTACTGCAGCAAAAAAACTCTGTTAGTGGACACAAGCCCCTAATCTATACTTGTAAAGGTTTACTTCCTCCTTGCATATGCAGTGGACAGTGTGATAATGATTTTACTGTATATTGTGCTGAGTATGTATGCTTGTGTCATCGGTATGCATGTCACTGTTTTTACTTTAAAAATGGCCACTGCTGCTTGTCTCTCTGGGTCAACCCAAGAAGGTAACTCCTGCAGAGAAAGAAGGAAAGAGAGTCAAAGACAGAAATAGTTTAGTCCTCTCTCATTTTCAGACAAAGGCTGCTCTTACCTCTTTCTTAAACATTTCTCCTACGATGGATCCGGTGAAGACTTCCCATTCCTACAGCACATGGGAACATCAATATGTGGCATTTCCAAAGATATATCACTGAATTAAATACTAACATTTGAAAGACTGTCAATCCAAAGAGGTACTTACACTCTCCAGGAAGAGTTCAGGGTACATGCCTTTCACAAAGTGCGTAGCAAACATCAACTGGTCAGCCTGGAACAGAGTTAATGAGGTAGAGAGAATTTGATACATTTAAGGAATATTTCGTATGCAACATTGCCCTGCTCAAAAAACAACAACAAATAAAGTCACGGTGGAGCACAAAATGTTTCCATCTCTTCCAGATGGAGGTCAAACATATTCATATTCCCACTGCATGATATGCAGCGCAGCGTGTCTAACTAAAGGGCTTGAAAAGGGATTCTACACACTGTAAAAAAGTCCCTAAAGACCTTAAGAACTACACTGACTGTCTAATGAGTCCTACACACTCTGTTTAATGCCTTTCTCTCTCTCTCTCTTTCTCATCTGTTGGTAGAGTTTAAGAGAGATAACCGAAATCCATTTGTCAAGATGCTTATCCCACTCCCACCCACAGAGAGAAACAGAAAGACAATGACCCTGGTGGATACAGTAAATATGGCATTCAGAGAAAGAGAAACAGAGAGCAGAGAGTAAGGAAGAATGCAGAAAGTAAATAAACACACATGTAATGCCTGCCCGTGCTAACACACTGGATGGATTATGAGGGAAAGCCTTGTTCAATTACATTTTTCACACATTTTAGACCCTCCTTCAAAGCCACAGATTTATACTTCTATTCAAGATTTGTAAAATAAATAAACAATGAAAGAAAGAAAAAGTTTAAAAAATTACACATGAGGTATCTCATTTAAAACAGATAGAAACACAGAAGACAGTTAGATATATTGTACACAGGACATATAGTCAGATGTACGAAAAAACCTAACCACTGACCAGTACTGCAGCACTGCCAATTAAGGCTGTTTGCTTGTCAGCAATACCTTAGAGCTACATAACCTTTTTGTCATATCCAAAATGAGAAAACACATTTTTTCATAAATACCTCTCCCTTAATTGAACTGCAAATTGGTGTAAATGCCCCCAAAAATTTTTATTATTAGTCATTCTCTAAAGTTTACCTCTACATAACAATACTGGTATGCTTATTTGACAAGTTTAACAAAAAAAAGTGAGCCTAACAGCATTCACATTAAAAAACATCCAGCTTGAGTTTGTGATTACATTTATACTTATGTTAATTTCCATTCATCCACCAACAACTGAATAGCAAGGACAACTTAATTCAGTGATACTTCTAAATATAGAGTTTTGCAAAGTGGCCGGAGTCAAATGACTGTCAGTCTAATAAGTTCCGCTATTCAGAGTTATCCCTGCCACCAGATGTAGGCATTGTTGCTGTAAAAGCAGGTACAGGAGGGAGACTGCTGTCTATCTTAGACAAACTCTTCTGCCGCCACAGTGGCTTTGTTCATTCAGGTGTGCTGACTGAATTAAATCATTATTGGATGAAATGAAACCTTGTTAGCCACAGAGACAGCACAAAGAGGGCACCAGCCTGTCTTCTACAACTGTCTTTACTATAGTGTATTAAATTCCACCATATTAATGTGTTCAGTGTTGTGACACCTGTACTTTTCCAGAAATAAGACCCAGCCATGTGGAACCCATGTACAACAAACCACATTACCTGCCAAATCCCTGTGCCGAGCTGTGAACCAAAGATCAGAACATGGGATACAGTTAAGGTGGAGGGCCACACATTGAATAATCCACACTGACATCCACAGACCAACACAAATTAACTTTTTCAGAACTATTTCAGGTTTCGAATGTAACTGGCTGCATTGGCTCAGTGGTAGAGCCATCGTCTCTCAATTGGGAGGTCATGGGTTTGATCTCAGATTCGCCATCCACTTGCCAAAGTGTCCTTGGGCAAGACACTTAAATTCAAATTGCCACTGGTGCCCATCAGTGTATGAATGGGTGAATGTGTCTTTTAATGTAAAAAGCACTTTGAGTGGTCAAAAGACTAGAGAGTGCGCTACATAAATACAGTCCATTTACCATAAAAATATAAGTTGTGGTTTTAAGAATGTGGTATGTGTCAATTTCTAAAATTGTTCAATCTGTATATCAAACTATCAACTTTTTTAATAACAAAAACAAAAAGAAAACAGTACAATGCTTTTCTCTCCCACATTCCTCTGAAAAATAAGAATTAAATCAAGCACAAAATAAACTAATGAAAAATGGTGGACAACATTGTTAAAATAACTCACAGCATATCTCTGTTTGTAGCCAAACATTACGATTAGCATGTTAACAGCTGTAGAACCACCTTGAGCTACAGTAAGGCTAACTTTCAGGCTACATTTGGACTAAAGCTCTACTCCATCTTGCCTTCTTTCCAACACTCATCATGTTTTGAATCTTGATCCAATGTCTGGAGGGTTTGCCCGAAGCTAACTCAACTCCCTGTACTGAAATATGGTGGAAACAGTGGAGCAATATATGACTGATTGATAGTTTTACTTTTGAGTATTTCTATATACTTTCATAATCTATAACTAACTTTATAGTTCTGTATGTGTTTTCATCAGAAAGCAAACAAGTGCCTGTGTCTATTGAAAAGAATTCACTTGACCAAGCAGTAAACGTAGAAGTTAGAGTCAAGAAATACTACTGCAGACAAGAGAGGCGACTTTGACTTGTAGCTAGATTAATGAACAGAGGTAACATGTACTGCTGACCATATACAGACGTTGACATTTCTCTAATTAAAGGTTTGCTCCATACAGATTAAGTAAAAATTGTAATTTCTATCTTGGGAATTGTAGGCCTTATATTCTTCAAACTGTATTTAGGAGAGCTTCTAACTTACAGTCTTTGCTATTGACAGGTCATTGCCATTGCCACTGCTATTACCATCCTATTGCCATACCATTACAATTGCCATTATCTTTGCCAAGTCACTGAATTGTCATTGCCTTGCCTTCTTTGACCAGACTGTTATCACCCATGACACTGTTGTGAATAAACCGTCAGATTAAATTCCAGTCTGCACCTCTTGGTGCTGTACTTCTGAAAATCAGAAGAAAACGCCTCTCACTATCACTGACCAAACAAATAATGGCGCTATGTCTTGTTTGTTTGTTTTTTACATGAGAACATATTTTGACTATATAAGCCTGTGTGTTTATTTGAGTGCATCTATAAATGTGTGATGCAAACATAAAGCAATGAAGACAGAAGTTGGTGAATGTTTTGTAAACTGCTTTGAGTCTGACACTCAGACAAGACAGAAACCTCAGTCGACAGCACAAACTTGAATATGTCACAACTGAGCACCACAACTCAAACTAAACAATTCTCACACTGACACCAAACCTCTGGAGTGCTTGTAGCTCCCACCCCACACAAAGGCGTACACAAAGAAATAATATAAAAGGGATGAGCACATAGACACCAATGTAAAGACAAGGAGGACACCCAGATACACAAGCATGTTGTTTTAAATTTTTGAAGGTTCACCTCTTACTGCTCCAAAAATATGATCTCCTCCGTGTACAGCCCTCCAGTGTACACCAGTGTGTCAAAAAGAGAAACTTTTAGGTTGTTACAGTTGTGTGCTCTCAATGGATTTTGACAGACATATCCAAAACCAGAACAATTTGCGTAGGTGCTATGCAAGGATCAGATAAGTGACAAACAGCACGTGTCACTGCATCTGCAACGTGTTTATTTGACATGGTGAAGTTACAACCTCAGCTCATTGCAGCAGGAGTAGAGTTTATTCACACAGTCTATTTGAAAAACTGTTATCTTAACTGGTGAAGGCTGGAAAAGCATATACTTAAAAAAAACAGATAAATAAAGAAACAATCTTTGCTCATGAGAGGCTCAACAATCAATATGTGGTAGAGATTATTTTTCACAGCTTTGATGTGTCTAGCCATGGCCAGTCAATATCTTATTAAGCTGAATCAGTTGTGTTTATGCTGGAATTTAACACTAATACACAGAAGTTTAAGTGGCTGCCACTGTGATAAAAAAAATAAAGCTATTTGAAAAATATGGGGCTGGCTTCTTTGGTTCTTTTTCCCCAAGATAGATATATCACAAGATTTTCTAACATTGATTCTTCTTTTCTTTATAAATCAACCACTCCTTCTCTTTAGCAATTATACTTTCCTCATTTTTGCCTACTCTTGCTTATTTTCCACCTTTATCTGTTCGTTTGACCCCCTCTCTTCCACTTCTTTCCACCCTCCCGAAGTTATCTCCTTTGGTGCACAGATAGGGGAGTTGACAGGAGCACTGATAATGTAGTCTGATGTTTCCTCTCTGCTAATAACTTGGCTGCAGCTATAAATATATATATATATATATATATATATATATATATATATGTAGCATGTGTGTGTGTGTGCGTGCGTGCGTGCGTGCATGCGTGTGTGTGTGTGTGTGTGTTTGTGTGTGTGTGTGTGTGTGTGTGTGTGTGTGTGTGTGTGTGTGTGTGTGTGTGTGTGTGTGTGTGTGTGTGTGTGTGCATATGCGCACTGCTGATAGCCTATAGACTAGTAAGCAATTTACTACCACCCTGACTCTTGCGGACACCGCTCACAACATCCAAGCAAAACACAAGCACACACACACACACTCACACACACTCACACACAAGACAAAGAAATTACATTCACCATTTACTGCCTGATCGATGCAATGATTGCCCTGTAGGTCAATATTTGACACTTCATTACTGTGTTAGTTGCAGAGGTTTGATTGTATAAGTGTGTATATGTATGTGTTTATCTGATTGTGCGGTTGGCTTAAACGATCAATAAGAATAATACTATAGTTCTACACAATATAACAAAAAAGCAAAGATTTCAGGATTCAGATAAAGAAGCAGTAGTATGCAGGTGAAGAAATTAACATGCCTTGACAATAGGTGCATTTGTTGCATGTGGAACTTGTATTGTATTTGTTCAGACTATATCTACCTGAGGCTAAACTAGAAAGAGCTTTAAAATAAAGGTATCAGCTCTTGTTTATCATAAAATACATTTCATTCAATTGCAGAGCTTCTCTGCAAGGGTGAGCTGATAAATGAGAGCTATATCTCCGGCTTATAATGGTTGATGTGTTTTGATGTGTTGTTTGTTTACTTGTTAATAACCTTTCATTTGAATCAACCCAACAAGGAACAACACAAAGGCAGAAATATAACAGTTGGGGGGTCTTGTTTCAAAACAGGCAAGTCCTCCTTTACAATGCAAACCCATGTGGCGGTAAATATCAAACTAAATCCCAGACTTGCTGTCATTACCCACTTATCACCTTTACAAATCACCGGCATGGTGACAGGAATTTTAAGAGATGCTTGTAGGCATAGTTACTCTTTATCTCTGTTAAAGTTTGTGTGTTACCTTGAAAAGTGAGCGGCAGACATACTCATACACCATATTCTTCAGGCTGGCTTCCAAGGCAGCAATCCTGGCTTCAGTGTTCTCTGCTTCCTAAAAAAACACACACACAGAGATACACATATGAAGACAAGGAAAGAGGGAAAATTACAAAAAGTGATTAGATAAACTATTGAACAAGGTATGAGGGATATGGGCAAACTAAAGATATTTATAAGGTCTTTCGTCAACCCTAATGACTATGATACAGAGCACTGGTCTTTCATAACGATCCCTTCATTCCAGCTTAATGTGTACTTTGAGTACTTGTTAATTTAAGAAATAGCAGTGGCATTTCAACTGTTCTCTCTTTCAGTCACATTGTAGGAGTCATAAAATAGCGGCAGACAAAAACGCACATTAAACAGTATCTTTGTTCTTTTTTTCTTTTTCTATGTCTTCTTCTTCTTCTAGAGGCTGGAGTTCTGCTTCCACAAAACCACAAGGAACATGGGGGGGGGGGGGGGGGGGGGGGGGGGTTTGAAAATATATTGTTCAAGGTGTTTGATTGAAGAGAGATTGAATTTAGTGATTTTCTCGGCTGAGTGGTGTTTGAAAATGTGTTGTTAATAGTTGCTTGCCTGATTAATTTTTAGGGTTAAATAAATGTTTTTCTAAAATAAAAAATAAAAATGTTTTTCTTCTAAACAGTGTAGGTAAAAGTTGTTTTTCCCTTTAGCATCGTTTAGGCTGGGTTGGCACAAAGCTTAATCTGTTGGAAGAATGGATACTACTTGTACGACATTAAGACAAATCTTGGATACAAAGAAGTGAGATGGAGGGGGAAAGTATTCAATAGCAGCAGAAGAATTAGAGAATGAGAATCAGACACATGAAGAAAACACAAGAGAACTGGAACAAATGGTGAGACCTTCCAAACAGATTTACTCTTTCTGTCTTCTATTTAGCATGCCCTGCTTAATCTCTGCTTAAGGTTTACTTAAAGCCTATATCTAACCTGTGCCTAATGATTGCAAGTAATTGTGTTCTGTATATATTGTCTGAGCAAAAATGTTGTCTTAACTGCTAATCTGAATGTATATGATCAAATAAGAGCAACGTTTGCTGTGTATGTCAGAGCTGAGAAGTTTGAATTATCTTCCAGGTCTCTGGAAACTTCTGTAGCCAACTGGCAAATGTAACTTGCTTGTTTGAAACTAAAAAGCATTAAGAGAGAGAGAGAAAGTGAATTCATGCACGATTATGGCCACATTGTCTGATTATGTCTACAAGCCTACCTACACACAAACACACACACACACACATGCGGGCATACACAAGAATGAAACAGTGGTGACCAGCTGCTGCCTGGTTACATTCTTGGATGACAGCACTGGCTCTAACAACCCACACAGGATTTGGGGAATTAGAGCTCAATCTTTCAACCCAATGTGTGTGTGTGTGTGTTTGTGTGTATGTGTGTTTGTGTGTTTGTGTGTGTGTGCGTACGTACGTGCGTGCGTGCATTTTGGTAATCAGACAGTGTTTTGGGCTCAGATGGAGAACAGAGGTGAGATACACAGCTGCACAGGTCAGACAGAATCACACTCACTAAAGTACATAAAAATGACCTGAAATGAATCATGATGACCTCAACTTAATTGTACACAATGACTAAAATATACAAAATAGAATTAATTCAACTGCACAAAACAAACAAATGTTCTTGATCAGCAATGGAATTGAGGATTTATATCCCAATGTAAATGTGTTGTTCTGCATTCACGTGTTCACCATTCGTACACAAATGACTACATCCTTATCTTACACCAGGAGATTGGAATTCCTTCATTACTCTATGATTTTATGTTTGTACCCCGAGGGTTATAACATAGGGATTCATAAAAATGTCTCCCTGTTTTTTCTAAATGCACAAAAAATAAAAAACCTAAAGGATACACCAACATTCAAACACTAATGTTTAAGGCAGCACAAAGTCCCTTTTACATGTTGGTGCATCTTCAAATAAGGTCTGATGCTACAGCTGAAAAAAAAGGTGGAGAATTTATTCTTATTTGGGGTAAAAAGGGACTCCACTTATATGGATGTCACCAGACAATCCCTAACCCTTACAAAGTTTCACTTTTCAGTTCCAATTTACTTTTTTTCTCAGCTACTTCCCTAATTAAAATGAAGCAAACTTGCTCCTAGATTTGAGAAAAAACACCATATACAAAGATCATTATAATTAATAGGACTTATATAGCACTTTTCGAAGTACTCAAAGTCACTTTACGCTTAACATCAGAGAAGAGCTTTGCTTTTTTTATAGTTTCCAAAAGAGAAAATTGCTTTTCAGATTTAATTTTTTTTAATATTTTTTGGGGGGATTTTTTGCTTGAAGAGAGACAGCAAATGTGGGGAGTAGAGAATGGGAGAAGTAAATTGTCAACTGGCCGGGCGTCGAACCAGTGACCTCTGCGAGGAAGACTGTAGCCTCTATACGTGGGGCACTTAGACCGCTAGGCCACCAGCACCCCAATGCTTTTCAGATTTTAAAACATTTAAAAGAGTAACCTTTCCCTCTAAAGTCAAAACTGAAATGTTTTGGTATCATCAAAGCTGAAAGGTGTGCGAGGTCAAGATGTGTTGTGTTTTGGTCATCATAGCTTGTAAAAGCTATGAAAGAGAGTCACTGTTTCATAAAAACACTTGTCAAATCCCTGGAATATTGTGGTGGCCAAATGAGCACAATTGCCATTGCTGTTTGAGTTGTGTATTTAGGGCTGCTGGTTTAGCTCAGTAGGTAGAGCAGGCAATCCATACACAAAGGACACATCAGACGCAGGATCAAGTCCCAACAAGTTCCTGTACATGTCTCTCCCCTAATTTTCTCTCTCTCTCTAGCTGTTCTATCTGGCAAAGGCTAAAAGTCCACAAATAGATCTTTGAAAAAACAAAGTTTGGTGTGTCAAATCTAATTTTGTTTCAAAAGCCTCAGAAAAAAAGAGAAGTAGAGAAAGTAGTCTGCGTAATTAGGGTTACTTTTGTTTTAATTTTCCTGTTCTGTTCCATGACAATAAACAGGACAGCTGTGTACCCTGAAGCTTGACTGTTTAAACTTTTGATGTCATGTCATAAATGTTAGTCTGACAATAATCAAATAAAAAGTTTTGGAACAAAGGCAGAAAGTGCTGAAAGAAAATGGAAGTAATATAAGTATTGCAAGACAGTCACCTTCTTGGCCTGAAGAGCTCTTTGAAAGAGGCGCAGGAAAGATGCAAGACTGAAGCGGTACATGTTGTTGATCCTTGACAGCTCTGTGATGACAAAATACATCTTGCTGGCACTCTCTGCAAGAGGCAGGTAGGCATCCCGCTCCTACAATTAAAACAAGGAGAGGGTTAAAAAAGACAGGACAGAGGAAGAAAGGGAGAGACAGCAGAAAACACACACTTTTTATGATACAGTGAACATAACTGGTGAATAGATGGCTGGGAAAAGGTTTTACAAGGAGAAAAGGGGAACAGCAAATGTTTATTTCAATCAAGATGTATATGGCTAGAGGAGGAGAAATGAGGATGGACAGCATGAAGTGTGATAAGACAGGAAATGTCAAGAAAAGGGAGAGGTGCATCTAAGAAAGGCAGGAGTGGTGGATGCATGAATAAATAAAAACAAAAGAGAGAAAAATTCAAAGCTGGTTCTGGTGTAACACTGCACCCTACAGGAAGAAAATGCCATGCACCTACAATAGCTCCTTGTAAGTGCACCAGGGCAATGTGAAGTTTGTAGCAGTTTGTACGATAAGTGTTTACATACCTTGTTTACATATGAACATTTTCGTCATCAAAAAGACAGAACTATAAATTATATGGAACAATGCTTTGAGGTCAGGTACCTGGTCTAGGGATGCCTGCAGCCTGTGTGACTCCAGAAGTGACTCCTGGATCAGGGCACTGCTGGCCTTGGTTTGGTTCAGACTGTCTATCAGCTCCCTGTTCTCCAGAATATTACCCTGAGCTGTTGCCAGGGTCTGACACAGGAAAAAGACAAAGAGATGGACAGTCAGGAACACAAAAAATGGATAAAACAAGGTTTAGACAGGGAGTAATAGAAGTAAAAATGTAAGGAGGAAAGCATCTCTCTAGTAGAAGTGAGAGAGATTATACTGTCCCGTATTTAACTGGCTTAAAATCTGTGATCTGATAATATGTGCAAGAGCAAGAGTTTCCATTCTATGACAGGCTGGTGGTTTTTTACGTTTTGATTGAGAGCAATGGTTTGCCCACTTCATCCCGTGGAATCCATTCTCTGAAAGGAACTGATAAAATGTATTCAAATAAATTCGCATAAAATAGATGAGAAAGCACTGGAGCATGGAAATGTCAAGACGAATATGCTCCTACAATTCTAGAATAATGACATGTCTAGTACCACTGAAGCACTGACATGCTGCTCTTGGCACTATCTCCGTGGTGGTGTGTTTGTGTGAGTGAGTGTGTGTGCTTCAGATTTCCCACAGCCTTAGAGAACACAAGGAATTGATCATTAGGTGAAGTTTCCACACTGTGTGCAAGTGTTTGATTGTTGAAGTCTATTTGCAATAAGCAATAGATGTGTTGCCAGGAAGAACAAGGGGGGCCATAAAGTATTTGGACAGTAGCAATCAGATGCTTTGGCTCTTTTCCCTCCTACATGGATGTAGAATCACATCACGCTTGTCTTTTTATCCAGAAGTTCGGAAGTGCATTAATATGTGGAGAAAAAAACAATGCAGCAAAGTTCTTGATTTAACTTTCTACTAAATTACTTTTCAAATCATCCAGCGTTCAGAAGATTTGATAAGACTTTTGCTTGAGTAGTGTTTGCCAGTACAAAAACGACCTTGTCCTAAAAGTATCATATGTGAGCAAATGGGGGAGACAAGTTGGCAATGCCATCGTCCATCAGCGAAGGCTTACAGTCAACACATCCACCCTCCACTATGATCACAGAGACAAGAGTTCTATACCCAACCATAATACTACCTGAGTGCCCCATCAAGCACATCTGTAGGTGCTACAAGGAGGGAATTCAGTGACAGATCACATTCTTGTTGTACTACTACCGACTCCTCCTGCTTGATCTACTAGTATTTCTGTCTTCTCATGCTCATTCTATCCTCAGAAACACATCTGAGCAAGAAACACAATCTGCAGGACAGGGCAAATTTATTGTTCAAGGCAGTTTCACACTATTTTGAAGGTTGGTAAAAAGTCTTGGTATCATGGTTATCAATAAAAGAGGAACTTAAATACACATAAAATTGAAGCACAGGGTACTGCCCCAGCAACAACTAATACATGTAAAAAGAAAAATACATGTACACCAGGAGTAGAATTCTACTCCACTCACTGTCACGGTGAATGTTTTACGTCTGCATGTTTACCTCTAGCAGTGATTCTTCCAACTGAGCCAGCTGGATTTTCTTGTCTTCCTCTTGCTGTAGAAGTCTTGTTTTTTCAGTCTCCAATTCTGGCTTCTCCTGCTGGATGGTCAATGCCAGCAGCTAAAGCACAGACACACAAACCAGTGTCAAGTAGACATACATTATGGCCACAGAGTTAGAGCACACTCTGAATAAGCTGCATAAGTAAAAGATATAGTATGGTGAGGAGGTTGTTAGCCCAATGGGGTGAGAAGGACCTGTCTCATCCTTATATCAACTATAAAAGCACTCGTTCCATATGGATGTTTTGACTAAAGCACTCATTTCAGCAGAACTGACAGCAGAAAAACAGAAAATGTGTGGGTTTGTAGGTTACCTGTCCACGCAAGCCTGCCCTGGTGGTCGTGAAGTTGACCTCCGTAACCACTGAAACAGCATCCGGGGGGATGAAGGGGGTTGGATTCCGTGTTGCCATGAAGAGACGGAAGTCTTCGTTGTAATCAATGACCTTATCTCCTATCTGAACCACATATCTTGGCCCTTTAAGTGCACATATGTGATGAAATATGACAGAAAGAAAGAAAGAAAGGTTCTTTTAACAACATACACTGTAGCATACAGGTTTGGATGTTTGTACTCTTTAAGTTCCATCTATCCTTTTACCCACTTCTCCTTTCTTTGTCTTCTAGTTGTCTGCAATGCAGCACTGGCATGCCTGTGTTGTGCCTCTTTTTTTCACCCTGTCTGACACCACTTTTAAGTGGATAACTTGCCCTTTCTCACACTTTGTCTGCCCCCACTCTTTTCAATTCTGCTACAAATAGGCAACCACCTCTCCCTGGATGATTCATACACTTATGAATCATACCTATTCACTGGTAGGTTGCAAACCTCTGTTCAAATGTGTCTAGGTATTTAAAGTAAAGGTCCAAATACCTCTGAATAGTCTGCAATTACTGAATCAGGGAACTAAGAAAACATAGCCGACAAGAAAAACGGCAGATTCTAAGAGAGGCACACATAAATACAGGCTTCATCTGCTTGTTGATTCTAAATAGCAAATATCAATTTTCTATAAATTCAAAGTGACTCAACTGTTTGGATTCATCACTGGCTCAAAGACGACACCACATTTGTCACATTGAATCGTATTCAATTAGAATCAAATCAGTTCTTAAAATTATCCCTTAAAGAATGTTTCGTCTTTGCTGAATGAAAATGTTTTTTACCTTTCACTATCCCTGAAATGTCTCTTGTTGCTTGTATTAACTTAAAATGACATAAAAACATGGATTTCACTACAGTGTAAAAAGGTAGCCTGTGAAAAGAGGTCATTTCTTATTTATTTCATGTTTGTGGAGGTTGGTGAACCCTCAGAGTCACACTCAAAAGAGTTAAAATGTTCAATGACTTGTGTTTCCCAAACACACTTTCTGTGAAAATGTTGTGTGTCAAGTGAGCAAACCTTGTGCTATGAGGTCCCTCCTCAGCAGTGGGTAGAGCACTGGTTCAACTCCATCCATCTCTTGGATGATAAGTGTTTTTCCAAATCTGACCGCCAGTTCCAGGGATGTCATGAAGTTACTGTCCTGAAGAGACCAGACACACAAACACTATTTGAAGAATACATCCAATTCAGGAATTGGCTGGTGATGAAGAACTTTGAAACAAATAATTGCTAAACTAAAAAATTGCAAAATACTGTTTAATGTTAAAATAAATAAGGATTTTTTTTTTTATTAATTTATTGATTTAATAAATTATAAGGTTGCTCTTCTGACAGCTGTTTCCATTTACCGATGTTATTTTTTCCTGTTAGTGATTGACTGTTCTTTCTTTAAACTTGGGAACACACTAAAGGTCACCTAGCTCAGTGTACCATGTGTGCATCTTGGCTCTGTGATGCTCCTGCTCAGTGCAGTTATGTAATAACCAAATGCTGAAAATCATCTCAGACAGAAGCTACGACGACAGCACTAAAAGAAAAACAAACTCTGTCAACAAAGTAAACGAGCACAATAAAAGAGTAAGACCTCTAGCATTTCATTTATATGGCTTAAGAATGGTAATAAAAAAAGGGATTAAGTAAATAAATAAATATCAGTGAATGTGAATCAATGCAGCACCTCCACTCTAACACCTTCTAGTGACTTGTGAGCAGAACCAGAAGGTGTCTTAGTCATCATCTCTGCTTGACAGAGCGTGTGATTAGGTGATAGGGGTACACCAATGGACCTACAAGACTTGGCTTCAGATGAAGAGGGCCAATAATGAATATCTAATGAAGCACTTCAAATCATGTAAGGATTTAATTTAATGACTCTTTCAAATCTAACTCATTGATCTATTGATTGAGGTGAACAAAATCAATCACCATCGAGAATGTGCAGTAAAGGCAGTTTGCAAATGCAACAAAACATTGAATGCCCCTGAGTGTGAGTGTGAGTGTGTGTGTGTGTTTGTGTGTGTGTGTGTGTGCGTGTTTACCTGTTGGTTGATAACCTCCAGTCTGTTCTCTTTAAGGTGCGTGCGTAGCCACTCTGTAGCTCGGGATGACGGGTCAATCAGGAATGGGCAGGCGACACTCTGAGTACAGAGCAATGATAAAGAACTGTGTTTCAGGTTGTTGTGTTGGGATAGTTTCACTTAAAAGGAGGATCAGTTGCTGAGGTAAAGGGAGTGTGTGTGCATATGTGTGTAGTTCAGCCCTGTCTCACTGCTGCCATGCTTATCGACCAAACGTCACTCCTATACCAGGCAAAGGACTGAAGTCCACCAACCTCCTTTCATCCTGAGCTTTTCTATTTCATGCTCTCTTGCTTAAGAATTCTCTTTCTCAAACTATCTCGAACCTGTTTATTTGTCTGCTTCATTCCTCTGGCCTTTTCATACTCCGCCTACAGATAGAAGTTACCCTAGACTCTTTTTTGTCCTGTGTGTGTGTGTGTGTGTGTGTGTGTGTCATGGTCAACTGCACATACAGAATATCTTATCAGTCTTTTTAAAGGTTAGCACAATTTGGAGTACATACTAAAGATTCACTTCTTCTTTTGACTTGATATTTCTAATAAACACAAACACACAAGAGAGACTAACCAACACACCAACAGTGAAAGAAAGAGATTATACTAAACTACTTGTGCGCTACAAGGATGAATTGTGGAACAACTTCTTACCCGCAGCTTGAGAGCATTGATCTGAAGGCAGCAATGATAAAAACAACACATATAACTCAATACAGACAAATGGAAGACAGATGAATGGCAAACAGGAGCAGAGGTTCAGATACGGCTATTATTATATTATTTTATTGAACTTGAATGTCTAAAATGTGCTTGATATCCATAAGACAAACCCAAACTGTAACCTAATATAAAAACGTTTGTACTTCATCCACACATTAAAAAACACTAAAAGCTGGGAGGAGAAGAGATAGAGTCATGATTGGTGATTAAATTGCTTGAATGATATAGATCCTTTGTTTTCTCTTGAATGTTGTTATTTAGGGAATGACATCAAAAATAGACAGATCAGCCACGTTTGACACAAAAATTGATGTCTAACCTGAAGTATCACAAGTGCATTCTCCATGGAGAGGTCATCTGACGGCAGCCCCTGACTCTTCCAGATCAACTGCTCACTCTCCGAGCACAGGAATGACCGCAAGTCAAACTCTGAAAAAACATCCACAACACATGCACATGCATAATTCTTGCTCTTAGACTTCTTAGACTGCAACTGGACACTCCTACAGCCATTTGACAGCAAGACCCAGATCAACAATAGTGCTTTGATACATTACACAACATTTGAGTCACTAACTAGTCATGACAACTAATTTCCAGAGGGTGCTGTTTAATGTACATACGATTTAGAAACAATGATTGGTCATGAAAGACTCAGCTGTTCGGGCATTTCTTGCACATCTGAAGCTCTCTGGGAAAGAGTTTGCCAAGAATAAGTCTGTCGTCAGCGCTATTAATAACACACTAAGAACTGTAAGTCACAAAATACAAATGTAGGTAGTTACCTTGGAGTAAGCTATGGACATTACTCACACACAGTTGTATTTAGCACACAGAGAAGCTTGCAAATCTGGCATATCTACCATATTTGCCCCATATGCATCAGCACAGTACCCGATACCGTGTATGGGCAGCTGTGTTTTTGTGTGTACTGTTTAGTGCAGGACTTGGCATATGCTTGTGACACTGTGTTGCCTTGAAGAATTAGCAGTGGCATATTTACTCTGTAGTCCAGATTGAGCCATCCAAGTCTCCAGACACTGTCTTCTCCGGTCTTCAGAAGCTGCAGATAGATAGGTGATGAAGGCTGCAGCAAGCATGGCCCTCAGAGGGAGCGTGTCCAATTCGTTCTTTATCTCAGACATCTGATAGGGCGAGAGACACAGAGTGAGGAGAAACAGACAAGACAGAGGAGCGAGAGGGGGAGACAGACAGGTGGGTGATTAGGGAGGAGAGAGAGAAAAGCCAGGAGGGAGAAAGGTATCGCATGGATTATGAGGCAGGGAAGTGAAGAAAGGTAGGGATGAATATGGAAGAGATGGGGAAAAATAACATGTTTGCGTTTCTGCCTTCTCCAAACAAATGACTCCTAAATGCAGCTTCTAAATAAGCAAAATAATAATGATCGAAATAGTCTGCGACAAGTGAGAATGCTCTTACAGTTTTCATGTTGGTCAGTGTTTTAAGCAGACTGTCAGGGATCACAAATTCACAGGAACACATTTTGCAAACACCAATTAAATACGTAGCCTTGGATTCTGAATAGCAACATATTTTAAGCTGGTTTCAGGATTTCAGGAACATCTAGTCAACTGGACTACTGCTGTCAACCAAGCTGCCACATTCTTTGCTTCAAATGAAAAAAAAGAATACATTTTTGCAATTACTGTGTAGTTGTTTACCTCCCTCTCTCTCTCCATAGTCCTCCCTTCCTGTCAAACTCTAAAACAACCCAGAGGCATTAACATACAGCAAACCACAGCTAGAGCATAGTGTGCAAAAGAGTCAGGGATGAAGTGTGTGTCTCTTCATGTGTATATGAGTGTATGGGAAAAACGTGAGTGGAGAGTAAACCAGCTCTTTGGTGAGGGCCTTCAGGGAGGCAGTTGTGTCAGAGGCAGTGTGCGCGCAAGAGTGTGTGTGTCAGTAAGAGATTGAGTGTTTTAATTAAGGCGCAGACAGATGCTGTAGAGAGGAGTAAAAACAGCCAGAAGGGACTCAAGACAGCGGGATACATCCCCCTGTCACACACACTCACTCACAATCATCTGTACACACACACACCTCCTGTTGCTCTAACATGGTAAATGAGCCCCCTTTTTAGTAAATGCGTAACCTCCCACACCAAAACACACAGCACAACACTCATTTTTCAAACTACCTGTGCGTTCCATCGTGTGTGCTCTCCATCCAGTTGAGATATGAGCTGCTGGGCAGCAGTGATTGTGTCCTGAGCTTTTGTCACCTCAGCTTCTAACTTAGCTGCCTCTGTTGTGTGGCACTGAAACCTGAGGAAAGGGTGAGGAGGAGGAGAAGTAAATCTATAGGTTGATAAAAGTGTTAAATGTGGGATGACTTGAGATTTCCAAGCCACATCCTTAGAACTGATTCAATAACAAAAACGAAATTAGATAGAATTGAAATATCTCATAATTAGTTTATTAGTCTTAAAGCTGCTGTTGGTAGGAATGGTGTAAAAAACGTTACTTTTTATTTGCTGGGTTTGGAGAAAAGGTCATAATGCCCATCGATACTCATCGACAAGTGGAGTAATTTGAGACTATTGCGAAATCTCTGCGTTTTCCAATGCCTTTGTATCAAGCAATGTTATTATTCCCTTCGTTCCCGTTATGACGGACCAATCATAGCTAATCTCCAATCGTCTGTCCTGATTGGTTAAGGGGCGGCCCCTACTACGTCCTCCGATTGGTTATGAGTCCGGCACTATCATGACTGCACACGCCGATCTGTATTGGGGGGCTAAGAGGAAATCTGGTTGGGAGGGATAGTGTTGACATTCAAAGTCCCTCTCTCTGAACAGATGTTTACTCTGTGACTACCAACAGTAGCTTTAATGCCATGGAATTCAGAATGCAATCTGTACGCCATGTAATTTGACATGAAGTATAGTGTAAGCGTAGGCACACTTGGTGAGTTGAGGGGAAGCAAGGCCAAAAAAAAAACAGGATAGAAGAGGGGAGGAAGCACATGGCCGTAAGAGGTAAGAAATCTGTCACTTCCAATCAGAGTTACCTACCGACGTGAATGGATGAAAAAGATAAATGGGAGGGCAAATGGTCAGAGAGACCAAAGGTTGGCAATGTTATAGGAAAGGGCACCGCAGAGAGCTTACAGGCTGAGTCAAACTGGCTGTGCCAAGTTCATCTTTGCTGAACTATGACTGAATAAGAAGTGAATGGCCAGTTTCCAGCCAATTTAAGAGAGAGAAATATCTGCCCTTGCAGGCATCACAAATACTTTGTATCTTTGTATATATGATAAAATGGTGGAAAAATACACGTAGCAGAGAAAAGGAGATCTTGCATGGCTGGCAGTGTGTGAAAGGGCAGCAGCAAAATAAGTTGTGATTCTTTTTTCTGTGCAATGCTACTGTCAAGTTAGCTTCAGAAGATTAATGAAAGCAGCATATTTTCAGTGATGTTTCAGCTAAACTTAAGAGTAAATTTAGCTTTCTTTGCAGTTGAAATATGAACAAATACAGACTGAAAAAATAGAAGTTTAGAAAGTTAAAACAGGCCATACTTCTCTTTCAACTCGTTGACCCTGGCTCCAACAGAGTTAAGTTGGTCCTCCAGTTTATTCTTCCTACTCTCTGTTTTCCGGAGGTTTCTGCACAAAAAAACACACACACACACACAAAACAGAAAAATAAAAAAGAGCGTATGCCAGGTTCCAAATGCAACTTGTTTCACTTATGCGATATCTTATGACCAGGTGATTTGTTGTGTTGTGGAAATCAGTCTAAATTGTTCTTAGTCGTTTTCTGGTTTGCATGTATATGTGTGCATATGGCATAATTGTGCATGCTTGTGTATTCCTACTCATGTAGCCCAGCCTGCTCCCTCTCCAGTGGCCCGATCTTCTCCAGGACATGGGAGTACTGGACATTGGCTTTGACCCAGGCAGCCAGAGGAGCAGCTGCTGCACTTGCACGCTTTGCATTCTACCCATAACAACAACAAAAGTAGAACAAGTAAGAAACAACTCGGTAAAAAACAACTGCCACATTGCCGTCATCAGCTTACCAAAAAAAGGCAAAAATGTTGAGGTAAAAGCATTCGCATACATCTCATCTATATTCTGCTGTCGTGAGTCACTAACCTTGGGATCGAATGAGGCTTTGTTCCTGTTTAGCAGCTCTTCCACGCTCTGCCGTATCTCAGGGGTGATATTCCTGGCCTCAAATGTAGCTATGTCCTCCCTCACGCCACGCTTGGCCAAAAAGCTATAGAAAAAAAGAGAAACACAGAAATGCGGTGGTGTGATTATCCAACCTTAAACCTGAAGGCATAGCTGCTATGTCCTCTCTCACACCACGCCTGTGAGACTGTTAGAAAAAGAGAAAATAAAGTGACTTCTCACACAGAGAGGAGGAACTTCATACTAACTCAAGCCTAAAATGAGGCAACTTGAGTTTCCATCTCTAATGAGGTGCAAACAGAAACTTATCCTCATTATTACTCAAATCTCCATGAACCACCTCTCTCTGTCTGTTCCCTATACTCTCTCACACACAAGTCACTCTCTCTCTTTGTTGCTTGCAGCGTTCAGAGTGGGGTTGGCTGACCCAATTAACACGAGTCATTAGCAGGGCAGAATCTTGATCCAGATCTGTCTGATCTCCTCTAAAGGTGGCAATGGTCGAATGAGTGATTGCTAAAAATCTCATTTTAATAAACAGTGAAACATGAAAGAATAGACAGTCATGCTGCAGCATATGATACACACAAAGACTTATTTGAAAGCTCTATTTATATTGAACATTCCACAGCTTGTTTTTTTAGCTACATTCATTCTGATCATGTGACTGGTGAGAAGTTATCAATAGCTCTGTTTACATGCGCAATACTTTTTCAACCCAGTAAAAGTCACTGATTACAGTTTCCTACCTCACTGTTTAAATGGATGCTAAATAAAGCTATCCAATTAGGATGTGCATGCACATGCGTCAAGCATTCACTCAGAAAAAAAAACGTTTAGAACAATGCAGAGTTGTTCTGTTGGCGTAATCTGACGGAAATAGCAGAAGAAGACGCGGTTTTGACTGTGATAATGGTGGAAACAGGGTGTTCCATCAAATTGTGTTACCTATCGAGGTGTGATACTGAGTTGCTCTGCACACTTCCATGCATAACCTGAGAGCATTACTTTACAGGGGAGAAGTATACTGGGATGTGTTTCTCTAGGAAACCTAAATAGAGGTTTTGTAACACAGTATCAGAACATGCTCCCCATACTCTGACAATACAAATGGAGTAGTATGATATTGAATATAATAACAATAATAAATAATGAAAATAATAAAAAATAATAAAAATGTTAATGTTAATGTTAATGTTAGTAATAATATATTTTTTGGTTTTTTGTTAACAGAGCTGCAAATCTCAACAGAATCCCTTCAGTCAACTTCTCATAATAAATAATAACTCCCGGCTTTTGACCATCAAAGATGTTCAACCATAGAATGGATATTAAACTGTGAGAATAATTTCAATCCAACCAGGAGTAAACACTCAGGTCAAGAGTTTACACATAGACTGATCAGAGAGGAAACAGCATAAACCAGCCTCGATTGGAATTAAATTCTTTAAGGATGGGTTTGATCGGACCAGTCTCTTGGATTTAGATGTTTACATGAAGCCTTATCCTGATCAGTCTATTATATTGATCATTAGTGGTCCATAGAATGATAGCTACTCCTTGAAATAGACGACAAACTGGAAAATTTGGTGTTGACCAAAATTGAAATAGAAATTGATGATAAAGTTGTTTTTCCAAATCAAAGCAATCTTTTATGGGTATTGCAAATCAAAATCTCGATTATATCTCCACTTCCAATCCCTACCCCAGCAAATGTCCCTCTCTTCTCCTGCTGTCCAGATCTATCCATTATTGCGCTATCACCTCCCCACACCTCTTCTAGCAACTGAAAAGGTGGCCAAGATTCTTGTCAGCTTAATTACTCCCATCCATGTTACCGTTCTCATTTTCTATATAATCATCTCTCTTTAAGGCTGTTGTCTGATTTCCACATTCTTCTTATCTCTTCCGGTCTCTCACCTCTTCATGCTGACCCAGGAAGTGTCGAAGATACCCATCAGTCTCAGTACCCCCTCCAGGATGTCTCTGATGACATCAGGGGGCATGCGGAGCGAGCGGATCTCAGACAGAGCTTCAGGCTTGATGTTCCCGACTGCACGCTTTGCTTCATCTACCAAAGGCTAGAGGGCAGTGATGTTCAGAGGCCGGAGGGATACAGAGATAAAGAATGGATAAACACAGCTGGGATGGCAAGTTTGGTAAAGGTTGAGGGCATTGTATGAATGTGTTTTTCTAGCAACAGACAGCTAATCAGCCAACTTGCCTGTACTTCCTTCAGCTCGTCATCTATTTTGGCTTTTCTCTCTTCAATCTTGGAGACTTCATGAGCCATCTTTCCTTTGATCTTTTCCATTTCTGTCTTCTGGTCACTGGCATTCTGGATAAACAAACCAATAGTGCGATGTTTATCCTAATGGTCTTAAAATACAGCCCTTAAAATCTTTCAAAAACCAAAACAGAATACATGAATAAGACATGCAATTTATTCCTTTGAACTTACATTCATCATGAAACCCAACATTTGATATTACAACTTTTTCAAAATGAAAATTCCTCCAGTTCTCCCCTTGTAGAGGAACTCAATTCAATATAGCATATATTTCTCTTATTCTTTCTCGAAATCTATTTTTCCTTCCTTTTCAACTGCCTCCTGATCTGAATGTTTCCACCTTCCCCAAAGCCTCTATCATTCCTACGCATACTTTGTTTCATATCTGAATCTCTTTGTCCCAGTCTTCCTCCTTTTCCCTCCCTGCTGCCTCCATCTCTACAGGAGACAAAGCCACTACGGCCCAAAGCGATGAGTCTAGTCATTAATTATCACTCTGCAAACTGACTCCACTGACAGTTTTTCCTTCTCCTGTTCTCTGTGTCTCCTCTCTTCCTCCATCTCACCCAAAAAGCAGATCCCCCACAGAGAGACATACAGAAGGATATCCTGACTAATGAACAGGGTTCAGCTTCCTTTTCCCTGCTTGCATCTATCCGTCCATCCTCATGACAGAGTCGCCGACTTGAAATGTAAACGCGGATATCAGGAGACAGAAAATACTGGAGGGAAATTCACTAAACAAACAAATGTGCATTCCTTCAAAAACTAAAATAAATAGTGTTTTCACAGCAGGGGAGCCACAGCCATGAGAAATCTGAAAAAATACAAGATAAGAAAAGGAAGTTTGAGAGAGGCAAACACAAGATAGCAAAGTGGAAGACTTAGTTAGAAGAGAAGAGAAGAGAAGAGAAGAGAAGAGAAGAGAAGAGAAGAGAAGAGAAGAGAAGAGAAGAGAAAAGAAGAGAAAAGAAGAGAAGGGAATAAGTGTAGCAGAGGACTGCAGTGAGAGTTGAGAGAAGGACAGCCACAACTTGGGGGAGACATGAAAACCCACAGGACCTTTGTCTGGCCTGCCACTGAGAGTCAAAGTTACCAACACTAACATACACACATTTACACACATGCATGCAAACAAGACACACACACACCTGCATGGAGGTGGTGATTTCCTGCAGGGCAGAATCTGCCTCCTGTTGTTTAGTCTTCAGCAGCGCACTCTGCTCTGCAGCCCTCCTCTTCAACTCATCCACTAAAGCTTTAGCTTCGTTCAGCTTAGACACACCGGCCTGCAGGAAAAAAGTTAAACAATGAAGAGAGACAAACACAATATGGCTACAACATATTACACAAAGGAAATATCTAATCTCAATGTTTTGGTCAGATTTCTTCCAAATACTTACACCCCTTTTTTCAGTCAGTATTTAGGGTGTGGTCATATGCTACAGAGAGCTTGAGCCTGTTTTCTTTTACCTACCTCATTCATGCAAACTATATGTTAGCTTCACATCAAACGTTAATCTTAACCAGCTTGGTAATTATCATACTTTAAGGATTTGAATCCATGCATCCAACACTTTGTGTGCATATGGACATTGCTTATAGTCAGTATTGTACCTGCAGATGCTTCTGTCTGGTAGTCAACTGGCTCTGTTTCCGGTTATATAATGCAGTGTAAACATGCAGAAAGGCCATGTACTGGCTGGGTGTTGCACCACGTTCTCTACATGACTCATGGACCATCAGGAACAAGCGGCACAGCTCTCCCTGGGCAGAACCTGCGGGGGAAAAAAAGGAAGAGGCTTCTGAGCACAAATTAGTGAAATAAAGGAGGTCAAATTCAGATCACAATCCCAGCCAAATAAATAGTGCTGAATAATTCACTTCCAAATGATCTCACTAAGAAAAGAGAGTTTTGTTTTTTGGGGAAAGATATATAAGGCCGCGTTTGTGATTACTGGAAAACATGGAGCAAAATGTCTGCAGAAGACATCCTCAGCAAAACAAAAAAACATGAATCGGTAAAATTACATCAACTTTATAATGGAAATATTTTATGATCAGTACACCAGCCATACAGTTGAAATGTCTTGTGTCTTATGTGAGTTGTTACCTGAATGAGTATAGACTTCTCATATCTGTACCCTACCTGAGCTATTCCCCTTTGTAGCCTTGTCTTTTTCATTCTCCTCTCCTCCTCCTTCTGTTTTTTCCAGCAGCAGCTCAGGGATCTGACAGGAGCGGGTTTAAACATCCCAGATGTAAAATTTTGAAACAAAGCATTGATGCACACATTGAATAAACTCTTCTTTCCTATAAGTCAAGTGTTGACAGTGAACTTAGCAAAAGACAAAATCAAAATCAATACTGAAACAAGAAGTTTGTCTTTTCAGTGTTTCTGGGTTGATGTAAATCTCAATGCTCAACACTCAAAATGTAAATAATGAAAAATACAAGTGTGAGCTCTGTGAACAACTTCTGATCTGTTATCTATTTTTGTTGTTTTCCTTCTTTTACCCCTATTGGTGCTCTACTCACCTTCTTCATGCTGCTTTCAGACCATCCTTCCATCCACTGGACAGAACATTTGCGGTAGAAAGCAGGGTTACTCTCACAGTTGAGGGTGAAGTTAGAGCTGGAGCAGTCCATGATCAGAACAATATGGAGGTTCTTCTGGATTCCTTAAAGGGTTAACACACACAACAAGATAAAAATTAGATAAAACTGATAAAAACAACAGAGGAAATGTGCCATCAATAGTCTTACTGTAGGAAAAGTAGTTGTAGAGTGGTCCAGTGAATCCATCCTGGGAAGCAGTATCTTTTAGAGGAGAGAGAAGAGGCTCCAGCTCTTCTGGCATGTATAGACCTGGTACTTCACCTAAATTGTGACAAAAGCAATAAAATAATCAGGGTTCCCTTAAATACTAGCATATCTGGGAAGAAACTAAATTACAGATATAAAGGCATGGACACATTCAAACTGCAACCTGTGATTGGTTTATAGGATTGTTAATACAAAAAAGTTATTCTTGTTGAATGTTGCAGCTCCTGTGCATGGCTCATCAGTTCATCAGTAGTGCACTACAAAACTTAGCTGCAATAGATATTTGATTAACACCCAAAAGATCTGATGCTCACAAAAAATATTGATTTGGTTTTATTACTTAACTTAATGAAAGGTTTGGCATTGTGCAAAATACACTTCTGACTGACAGTCTTGTCATCACCATAAGGTAGCAAAGCATGCAGAGGAGAGATTTACACCTCAGTTTGTAAACAGTTAGACATATGAGACATAACTTGTCTGTCTATTTACGGACGTTTATTGGTAAATTTAGTTACTTTCCACTTGTTTTTTAACATTGTGTTTATGAATCATGTTGACTGTGAAGATGGAAAGGAATCCAGACGCTCTCTTAATTTATGTTTTTGAATGTCGTCTTATTCCTGCTTCAGGTCATTGTGTCATTCTCTTGAGAAGCCGAAGACAACTTTTCACAATGTGGATGAATAAAGTTAAGTCTATTCAAATCTAAGATGTTATGCTATCAAGCTATGCAAAAATCTCCTGGCTCATGCTGCATTTTTACTTTGTAGACCTTTAACTGTTATCAGTTAGGTTCCAAGAAAGCAATGAATGAGTTTGATGTAAGGTCAGCTTTTTGCAACCTGACCTTAAAAAGGCAGGTGTGAAAATCTTTGCAAACAAAAACTAAAATCGAGACAAACAAACACACATGCACAATACACACCTGATGACAACAGACTGTTGACCATTTCTAAGAAAGCTGGGTGAACAAACTGATAGTCTTCCAACAGTAGAACCACCTGCTGGCCCTCCAGGCCTGCAAGCTGCATCACCTATACACACAGTACAGCGATTTAGATTATTCAAATGTACACATAGACGTCTGATACACACGTAAGACAGTCACATCACATGTAAACTAAAGTTCCAATGCAGTCTAACAATTTAGATTTGGAAAAAAAAAGTACTTTAAAAGTGCCAGTCAGAAGAAATGTAAGAAGCTTGCCAACACAAATCAATAATCTTTTAGTTCATTCTGCTAAAAGGGTTTCGCTTGGCATTATGTGAATAGATAAAATTGAAAATCCATGCTTACGGCCTTGAGATCATTGCTGAAGTGTTTCAGGGTATAACCACGAGAGATTTTAGGTGTGAACAATGTGTATCCGTGCATGTGAGACACCAGGCATGTGGCCGTGTGCCGACCCACGCCACTCCGGCCCGCCAGGAGCAGAGAGCCACCAGGTCGGCTTAACACCCGATCCACCCTGGACACAAAGTCACAGACTTCCCAGAACAGGAGGAGATCCAACTCCTTGTTATCGCGACTGTACAGCACTACTCCCTAGAGGAAGAGGAGGGGGGAACACACAGGTGAGAAGATCCCACACAGACATGGGGGCAGATACAAATGAAATGTGAATAGGAAACTAAACAACACAAACAAATGCATGAGATGTGGAAACAAAGCAGTTAAAGAGGCAGAAGTATTTCCATCCTTTGTTTACTGAGGTGAAGTTTAAGGGTTTACATACTGCAATATGAGTACAAATAATAGTCCTGCATTACATATTAAACTTAAGGGAAAAAAAGGTTTAATTAAACCTGTCAGAATATTATTATAATTATATATGTATACAAATGTTTATGTATTAGTTCATATTGAGTACAAAAAACCTAAACACACACATAACAACATACAAACATTCCTCTCCACGTACCTTCTGTATAACTTGTTTGAGGTCAGCAGAATCCAAGCAGCCCATTTGTTTACCATGAGGAGGCAGAGACTGGCCTGGAGCCATTACAGCCCCTTCAGAGGCACCCCATGTCACATAAAAACCATCTGCATACAAGGGAAGTATTTCAGAATGTTAGCAACACACCTGCAGGTACATTTAATAAACGACATACATTAGAGGCTGACTAGTGTAAATAAAAGAAAAAAGAATGAGAAGAAAACACAAACGCGATGCAAAGGCAGCACTTTTACAAAAATGTATATCGGTCAAAAAATATGTGGAAATGTGACAAATGTGTGCCTGAATGTTCAACTTGTGCACTAACTGAAGCCCACAAGTAGTATACCAGATGTTGCAGAGGATAGGCCAGGTGTTCGTTTTGCAGGGCATCTGCACTTACAGCAAAAACTATAAAGAGACATCACCCACTTTGGCCACCAAGTACCAGCCTTCAGCTCATGTTTTCTCACAGCTCAGATGTACAGGCAGATTGCTTATGGTTATATTCAACAGTCAAGGCAATGGCAATTGGTTGGTTGAGAAGGTATCATAGAAATGTAAAAAAAAAAATGGTATATCACTGGCAAGATACTGATCTGTCTGTCTGAGCAAACACTCTGGGATATCACAGTGTCATGTCTCTCAGTCACAGGGAGGCACAAAACTGTATGACACATGTACGCTCCTCCAATTGTGTTCAGTTTCAACTTTTGTGGAGGTGTTTCTTGGTATGACACTGTGGCTGGGAGCACACTTTGTATGTGATGGTGTGAGAAAAAGGATTTCTCCTTCAGGCCTCTGTCTCTAGTCGTTGCACCCCTCTGAGTTGAACCAGCCTCCTTTGCATGCTTATTCTATGCTGGCTTGCACTGTTGGAGATATTTGGCAATGGCTTGTTATTGCCAGCATTTGCAAAAGATTTGTAGTGTTGTGACGCAGACCTTTGCAAACAAGACTGAATGTGAATATTACAACTACAATGTGCACATTTGTATGTAAGGAGGGCAAGCAATCTGGACTATTGATCCATTTCTGTTTGTCATGAGGTGTCCTCCTGTACAGTGTGACTTACTCTAGAAAGGACTGAGTCACAATTCAGGAGTTGGCAGGGAAGTTTAGCGTTAATGTTAACAAAAGAGCCAATCAACTTTGTTTTATTTTAGAAGATTAGAGGTTTTCTTTATACCAGTCATGTTGTCTAGAGCATCAGAGCCCCAGTCTCCCCGGACAATGGAAGACAGGATGTTATCAAAGGTGTGAAGGTCTTTGGAGGAAACCAGCCGGTCCCTGAATAGCCTCCTGGCCTCGTATGCCACCACCTCCAACACGCTGTCTGTCACATTAGATTGAGCTAAAAGAAATAAATGAGACACACAGACAGACAGACACACACACACACACACACACACACACACACACACTTATTACCTAGCAGGATACTCAAAGATATGAATGCTTGCATCTGTACACAATATACTAGTTATTGACTCTTTATTAATCTGTTTTCTTACATGAGCCTTGGAACAATACTCAACTCAAAAACTGAAAAGATTGACACATTTCAGAAATGAATATGGAAAATGTCCTATGCTGGTTATCACCAACCAAATCCCAAGAACAATAGATATGTGATTGTATTCCCTCCCTTATCTGTCACACAAACATAGTACACACACTACTACTTAGGCCTGAACGTGAGCCAAAGGGCTTTTCATGGTGGCCTCAGATATGACAACAGCACCTCCAAGGATGAGTCTAAATTTACAAAACTCCCCCAAGAATCAGCAATGTGCTGCTAGCTAAAAAGAGAGCGCTACAGGGACAAGCCGGCATCAGAGTCTCTAAGGCCACTGGCTTCAACAGTATCTGTCACATTATATTGAAAGAGCTGAAGAAGAGAGCCAAACAGAGACATGGTTGTCTCTCCAGGGTCTTCCTGGTAAATTAAATTTTAAAAACACGAAGGAAAAGAAAACACGGACAGTGCCAAGTTGTCATGCTAAACATTTCAGTGCCTATGTATACCTTACCTAAAGCCCACTCCAGTGATAATTCTACCAGCAGCATCAGTGAAGATGTTATTTATGGTTATTTAGGACCAGTACTGATTCTAATTTATGTAAGATACAGAAAGGTATGAAACATATAACTTTTGTCATTTAATCCCTAACATATTTGTGACAAGCTTAAACTGGCGGGTGATTTAGACTAATTGAAGAGGTTAACAGTGCTTGCTACTAAATGGGTGGCAAAGAAAGACTGCAGGCCAATCAACAATGTAGAAGACTCAGGCCTAAGAGACGTCCTCAAGTTGGCATACTGAGACCAGTCATGCTTTTCTATTGCAGGGACAATTTCATGGATAGCTACAGAACCTGTAGGATGAACCATTGAAAATAATCAAATTTATTTTGGAATATCTGCACACCATATTGACACTGATGGGACATTTTGTACATGCACTTTTGATTATTTCTTAATGTATAACAGTGTCATCCTGTGAAAAAAGTAAATATAAACACTTATTTCACAAGGTGAGCACTCCGAAGCTGTCCCCTGCCTCCAAGCCTTGGTTTCAGGCCACAACTGTGTCAGTCAGCTGAGCCTCTCGTAATAGAAGACTCGTAATCTAAATTTCTTTGAAATTGCCCGCGTTATGAAAAAATTCATCCCCCGTACAGTGTGTGCCGATCGAGAAATGAGCTATCCAGACAACACTTGTTTTTTGTACCAGGCTGTAAACATGTTTATTTCTGCTGTACAGATCAGCATTTTTGAATTTTTGTGTATGTGGTTTCCGGTGCTTCTGGAGCCAGCCTCAAGCGGACACTCGATGAACTGCAGCTTTTAACACTTCCGCATTGCCTTGAATTCTCTCGGCCGGAGGTTGCTGCTTGGATTAATCACTGTTTTAGAAATGAATAAATAACCCCCAATTGCAATTTATTTCAAATATAGTAGAGCATTCTTGTCAAATTGAAAATAAATTAAACTTGGACATGATCCTGCTATTTCTGACTTTCTACTCTTAACCAGATATAAATCAAAAGTTGAGATATCAATTGTTCTTGATTTTTAGTTAAATGTTTTGGAAAATGTTTGCCTTTAATGGGTAGGACTAGGGATGCGTACCGACTTCCAGTAGTTTTATAGGTACTGACCGAATTCAGTCGGTACTACCGAGTACCAATTCAAGTAAAATCAAACGGTACCATGTTTCGGTACCTAAACACATCCTTGAGGGAGTGGAAGAGTAAGCGATTTTCCATAGTTTCGCCCTGTAATAAAGTTCAAGACTAATCGGGTGGACGTCTCTGCTCTCTGCATCTGCGCAGGAACGCACCAAATGGAGCCTGCAGCTGAAGGCGCACGCACTCACCGCGAGGCAGAGCTGCAGGAGGATTAAGTTGAGACGGACTCTCGCTCCGACTACCTGCCCTGTTTATAAACGTTCCTGTGTGCTTGAATGCCCAACAAGTAAGTTGTGTCTCAGGTTATTATAAAGAGACGGAGAACTGACTTTTCCCCATCCGCACGTGTGTTCATTGATAAACTCCCGAAAGAGCAATTAGACGCCACAAGCACGTGTCAGCTAATATATGTAATCACCTATATAATCCTGTTTCTGTTCATTTCATGTTAAATGAAATAAATATGTAAAATTTAAAAAAATTGATATTTTATTATTAAACAAATTAACATTTATTACCACATAAACACACAAAAGTACCAAAAATGGTACCGTTAACTACCTGAATTGATTCCCAGGTACCGGGTATCGGTACCGTATCAGTTCAAATGGGAAAGGTACCCATCCCTAGCTAGGACAGCTGAAGAGAGACAGGAAATGCAGGGAGCAGAGAGCTGGCAAGAAGCAGCAACAGCTCCCCTTGTTCTTGATTTTTAAGTGGATTCTTTTTTTTTCACATCAAGCAGATATGAAGCAAAATGATTGAGAACAAAATGTAAAATGTAGCAAAACAATTTGACCTCCCTTCAGCTTGGTTTTTGGTTTCTTTCAATTCCTTTGCTAAATTGCTACCTCTCACGAATGCAAAAAAAAGTATTCACTATCATGTGTGTTTTACCGTTTCTGTCTGTTTTGTGTGTCGAAGGTATGAGCAGCCAGATTTCGCAAAATGCAGCCTACTGTTGCCAAAAACTGCTTGAGTGAGCAGTGTGGGAGAACCAAAACAACAAATTTATGGATCGGTTAGACGGTTGAATGATGAGCTGCAACTCTAAAAATCCATAAAGCCAAGAAGAGCTGCAAATATGGGTGAATCTTCCTCTTCATGTTTATGACTTCAAGGATTTCCATCACATTGTTTAATTGCTTCTGCGTTGTCATTTGATATATAGCCACTGTCATTTCTTCACCGTGACCTCTTTAAATTAACATTTATGTTAGAAGTTGGCGTATTCACTATGATCATGAGAACGCTCAAAGGCAATACGGACATCAGCACAGCCACAGATTTAAGATAAAGAGAAGAGGTTTTTTACATACCATAAAGAAGGTGATCAGCAAGAAAGAAAAAGAGGAAAAAAAGAAGAGTGGATTAAAAAATGATGAGCATTGGAAAAGTAAAGTTTGTCTTCTGACATGACTAATTAAAATAAATGTTCTGAGTCGCTATCACAGCAGGGAACACATTGTCACAGGGTAGTAAGAGTGACAGGGGGAGAGAGATAAATGGACAGCAGAGTGAGAGGATAATAAAAAAGGAGGAGACAGAGAGAAAGTGAAGAAATGGAGGAGAAAGGAAGGAAAAAGACAGCAAAAATTAAGAAAAGGGTGAGGAGTGGAGACAGTCGGCTGAGATAGAAGAATTCTGATAAGATATTCAGCCATCTGGCCGTCTTCTCGATTTTGGCACCAAAATGACTAACTGAAAGTTCTAAATTATTGAGTTACTAAGTGGCAGTAAGATTATTTTATGTGAGGACTGTTAGGATTTAATATAAGAACAGGGAGCTGTTAAATGTCTCTCTGTGTTTTGTTTGCATGCAGCAATGCCTCTGAAAAAGTGGGTCAAAAAAAGAGTTGGTAATGGTCACCGGGTCTGATTCTCCCAGATTGCAACAGTAAAAAGGAGTCGTAAATGTGTTCAGACACATAAATATGGGTGACTTTTTGTGGGTGTTTGGATACCTGCAGTGAGGTCATATCGCAGAAGGCTGAGGACCCATTCTGTGAGGACACAGGGGGTAAACAGGTAGTGGCTGTGGTCATCCACTGTGAACTTGGCTTTCACCTGAGAGAAAAAAACATATGATGAATACATATATATGTAAATATGGGACACAATGAATCTGCAAATGATGATCTGCATTTGATATGAACTGACAATCTGAATTTACGTCACCAAAATCACCTACTCATTGCTTCATAAGTGTAGTTGGCATCAAACATGACCCAGATGCTCATCCTCTGGAGCAAAGTTCTATTCCAAATTAGAATTTGCCATATTTGGCTTCAGTTGCTGGTGCTAACTGTGCTAAATAGCTAACAGAATAATAACACAGCAACAGAACTTCATTCTGTTTTTTGAAAAAACCTCACATAGATATCAGTTCTGTAAAAGCTGAGGTAGTTCAGTCATCCAATGCAGTACGGTTGAAAACATCTGTCAATGGGACAGTTTTTTGTGACTTTGTCAAAAGGTTAAGAATCCAAACCTCAGTTGATCCTATATAAACTTAGTATAAACTGTTAAAAATCAAGGTTGCAATGAGTTCTGTGCGTCTAATACACTGTTCAACTCAGTGTAAAAATTGTTGATGTTCACCAGTCATCTTTTAAAGTAATTGGCCAGTCAGAACAAGCGATTTAATCAGCTTTCATCTCTAGTCTCTGCTGTTACTTCTACTGGAAAAGCAAAAATGACCTCCGAAAAAATCACTGCAGAGGATTCATTTTACAGTGTCACTAGCTACATTCTCATTCATCAGTTTGTAGAATCTGGCCAACATATGCAGAAGACTGCAACCAATTCTAAGGCAAGAATACATGCAAGTACTGGACATGTAGGCAATTCGAGCAGTGCTCTGAGAGCAAGACAGGGATTGAACATTATCATAATACCTGCTAAAGTTGTATTCTGCTTTACTGTGTGATACTGTAGATAAGAGCCACGACAACATGGGTTAACTATAGTTTTTAAATATTCATCAAAATATCTGGTGTTCTCTCCACAGCACTGAAAGGTACTCAATCAAAACAGGAGAATTCAAAGAAGTGCCAGGCATACAAGAGGCAGTGTTATTGTGTTGCAAATGGGTACAGCGATGTTGTCCTGGTCACATTTATGAGTCCCTGTTCAGCCTGCCCACATGCTTTTCCTCTGCTTGGGAACAACTCTGAATTCACTGAGGACATTACTCCACTTCCACTCACAGTCTCCAATGACCTGTGTATGCTTTCAGAATCTCAGCCAACACCACGTTGTTATGAACCGAAATGTGATAATGAATGAACACCCAGTCCAAGTCAATACCTGCTCATAAAGTTGCACAAGAGAGCCAGCCAGCTGGTGTGTTTTCCCTGTGCTGGCCCATGATGCCTGGCTGCCCAGGCTATGCTGGAGAACTGGCTGCAGGTAAGCTGCGTAGATAGTCTGCAGCTGCTCCCTGTCTGGATAGCTAGAGGAAGAGGCAAAGAAGCAGAGGAACAGATGGATGTTGGGAAATACAAACAGAGAGAATGGGGGTCAGAGTTGGAGGCAGACCAAAACAGAGAACAGGGGGGAGAGAGAGCTTGTATAAATACAATAGGCAATATGTGGATATAAAGTACTCCATACATACTCTATAGTGCAGATGCGAACTATGGAGGAGAAGCGGGACGTGAGCGAATGGCTCCCAACAGCACCCCCCGTCGACATAGAGGCCACCACCTGGATGTTTTCGAGACTTACCCACTCAAGATTTTCATCATAGAATCCCTTATAGGTCAAAACCTGGAGGGAAAAGAGAGAAGGGGAGGAGCAACAAGGGAGTTAGATTACAGTAACGCATTATAAGAGTGAAAGAAAAGTCTCTCTTATCCCTTAAGTTAGACCACGAGGTTGGAGCTGTACTTTATTTCTTACCCACTGATTTGTTTGCTCATTCTCAAGTCACTTAAAGTAGTGATTCATCTTTACCTGTTGCAGGAAGGCAGTGAGGTTACTTGTCCCCCATTTGTCAGGTTTTGGTAGGTTGATGTCTTTTAGGTAGAGCACCAGGTTCTCACAGTCTTTGGGTCTAAAGACTCGACCGGTGTTAGAGCTGAGCAACAGGCAGGTCTGACTGAGCTTCTGTAAGACGTGACGAGATGAGGTCTGGGCACTGCAATGAACAACGGCAACTTGGGTGGACCGTAGCCGAGAGAAGGCGAAGCGCAGGAGCATGCTGGATGGAAACGAATAGAAGACAAGAAAGGGTTAATTTTTTTAATCTGGTATCACAAGAAAGGGAGCAAGAACTTCAGTCAGGTAAACAAAGGCTGGCATTTTTATGCAGCTCATTTTTGTTCTGGATGTTTCAGAATTTCAGATAAGTTAAGGAGAGGCCACTTGAGTTGTAGGGAACAATGTTAGTCAGTACAAAACCAAAGCAAAGAAGACATTTCGTGAGGGTGCAAACAGACTAATTGGAAAGTAAATGATGCACACTCATTTGAATCTACGCTCCTTCCAGTGTATGTGTGTGTAAATAAATGAGATGGTCTTTTATCAGAAGGCTAAGCTGACAAACCCAATACCTCACTGGCACAGTGACCTTTGAGGCAGAGAGAGCCAAGACAAGAGGAAGAGAAAAGGAGACACTGAGTGAGACTCAACCGGAGTGTAAAAGACAAACTGAGTGACCCTTGTACTTCAAACCTCTGAGGAGGGAGTAATTACTTTTGAGGCCTCTCTGAAACGCCATACACAAGTGTAAGATGCACACAGATCTTATTCCTATTCCAGCGTGTCAGTGCTTTTACAAGAAAGGTTGAGTGTTGAAGAAAAGAAGCTCTAAAATCAGAGCTGATTGTGTCATTTTGAGTGTCCACATTTGAGTACCCCTGCCTCAAAAACCGGAGCACTCTTCATCAATAACCCTTATCCTTTTTTTTTTAATACAAGAAGACCAATCTAAGGTTTCCCTGAACAGTGCCTGCTTAATATGTACTATCACTGCTATTTGATACAAGATACAAAACAATAACAGCATTAAAAATATATATTTGTCTTTGGATCCAGATTTTGTGTCTGCATTCAATTCTGTGTGTTGTTTCTATACAGCTCTTCACATACAAATTTTCAAGTGTGTTTGCAAATGCCTCTTCTTTATATAGTTACTCTTATGTTTATGCTCAGTGTGAGCTTGCGACTCTGAATGTGTGCGATTTACCCCTTTCCACATCCCTCTGGTCCAACCACCATGAAGGGCTGCCTGTGCTGAGCGGTGAGCCATGGGGAGAAGCAGTGCAGACCCCTCTGCATGTCTGGGGTCTCAATAACTGGAAGGGTTTGTATATGAGAGAGCTGTTCCAGTGTGAGACCCTCAGGACGCAGGAATGTATAAGCTGCTAGCTGGCTGCTGTCAGAGTCATAGTAGGTATCCAGAGGTTTTTTGGGGTCAGGGGGGCTTTCCCTGGCCCAGCTCAGCAACTATGGAAGCAGAAAGAAACAAGAGCACCATCTCTCAATTCGGTGGCATTATATAAGTTTCACATCAGGTGTTTATCCTCCACTAGTACCTGACAGATGGCTCATGCTCATAATTATTTTTACAGTTACAGCTGTGAAGACTTGAGTAAAATAAATAAACGGGGTCCTCACCTCTTTTGCAAACTCCTGACGTGTTTTGAGGTTGAGGTTTCCTCCCAGGCCTCTTAGAAGACCTACAATAAATTGACCCCTCTCTGCCACAGTGTTAAGATGTGACAGGCCATTGAACACTGTACCCACCAGACTGGTCTCCACCACAAAGTCGTTCTGAAGAAAGGAGAGAAAAAGAAGAGGGGGTGGACTAAATAGATCAACAAAGATCTTGGAACAAATTGCACAAACACAGGATAAACTGTTACTGTACTAAAGAGGATTTGATAGCCGGATGTATCCATTAAGCCTGCACTTATGTGAACTACTATGCAATTAAAATGTCATCAGTCCATTATATTGAGCACCAGTCAGTGTATGTGGAGGTTTATATAGGTCTTATATTTTAATGTGCTGACATACACAGAGACTGTTGCTGAAACATTTTGTGGGATGAATGCATAATTAAAACATTGAGTTCAAAATGGGCTAAATAAATGTTAAGAGTGTGACACTTGAGCTTATATATGCTTTTTGAAATAGCACAGGGCCAAGGTTACCAGTTTGAGGACCCAATCCAGAGCTCGTTGAAAGTAGTCTCCCAGCCAGTTTTCTAAGTTACTGCGACACTCCTCTGGCTGAGCACTCAACCATGACTTCACCAAAGCACCAACATCAATGTCCTCATCACTAAAGAGTAGAGCATGAAAGGGACAACAAATAAGTGAGACAGGCTAGCTGAGAAAGTAAGACTTGAGTTGCTTTTAATCAGTTAAATAAAGTCATATGCTTATATTTGTAGGCTGACAAACCTGAGAAAAATCATGCCCATGCGGGATATAGTGGCTGGTGAGGCACAGCTAAGGTCATGAGTCTCAAACAGGAAGTTGACATTAGGTCCAAACTGGATGCGCTCTCCACTCGGCATTGTTAACAGACGATTATCATCCAGCACAGAGTTCAGACTCTCAATCCACTCTGGGTCGATGTCACCGTCACACACAATCCAAGAGCTCACCTCTAGATGACACACAAATTAAGAATACATGAAGATCATACAGTGCAGGGTAGAAATAATTCAGACCACTTTAAACAACTGTGCCCAATGTGAGAATCTTTCCTGGTCATGTAATCTACATCCCTGTTTTCAAAAGACTAGGCACACGCATGATATATTCCTTATCATCATCCACCTATAGATGGTGCTCTTCTCTTACCCTGTGGTTCTCTGACCACACTCCTGGCACTATGTGTGAGGACACCATCAGCCCATTCTCTGGTGTCCATGTCTATATGTCCCAGCAGCTGTTGTCTTGGCATGGCCTTCGGATTCATTGTGTACTGCTTTACCTGGAGGGGAAAAAAAACACCATCGATTATACTCCTTTGCAAAATGATATAGTAACTGTAGCCTTACACAACATAAAAGTGCAGTCCATCTAGGATCTTTTGTGCTCAATAACAACTTCAGGCAGCCAGTTAGCCTCTTACTCACCACTTTGCCTGTCTTGCTGAGAGCAGCTCTTAGCATCCTCCACAGAGTGGACTTCCCTGCTCCGCTAGGCCCTACTATGACTACTCCCATGCGTTGTCTCAGCTGTTCATTCAACTCCAATGCTTTCTTCAACTACCCAGATATAAAAAAAAACAACAATTAATAAGATTAGAATACTTTTTAACCAATTTTCAAGCAAATGCCTTTGTGTTCATATCAAAGACTTTTTGTGATACTGAGCAAAGCCAAACAGTGGATAAACACCAGCTTCATGGGACATGGGAATACACACCTGGCTGGGTATGAGTTCATGTCGTGCTTCCTTGTAGACTTGTTCCAGTGCATGCATTAGTATCTGGTCCTCCACATCAGTGAAATCAACTCCAGAGAAAACATCTCTGACTAGAGCATCAAACCGGGAACTGTCGGCAAATGTCAGCTTGGACATGGTGTTCAGTCTCAAAGCCTGCACCACCAAACTGCTCTCCTGAACTGCAGGTACATGAAAAAGGTTTTTTTTTTTCATTTCAATTTCCATAGAACAGACATGAGTGGGAAACAGCACATTATTATGGAAATTATCAAAGATATTACATCAAAATAAGTTGATCAATTGAATGTTCTCTGTGCGTAAAGTGAAAAAAACAAAAAAAGGCTGAAAATACTCGATCTCTATTGCTTTGCTTTACACATTCCCCCTGTTAAAAAAAGTGCTAATTACCGAACCCTATCATGATTTCAGACCTATCAATAAATTTTTTCTCTGTCCCAAAGATGCAAGCCTTCCCTGCAGACACAAATGTGGTGGTGTTTTTCATAGCACGTAGGAACACTCGGGCTGACAACAAACAGAGGCAAACACAAGAAAACCTTGGGGACTCAATTGCCAAGTCAGGAGTTGCATGTAGTGAGTACATGTGCATCTGTATGTCTGTGTGCCTGCTGGACAAATGAAGGGCAAGCTGTTGGACGGAAGGATTGACAAAAAGAGACAGAAACAGCCTTGAGTAATGGCAGAGGGGGAAATGAAGACAGTGATAACAGGGGAAAGTATTGAAAAGCAACAACATGAAGGGGGGATTCAGGGAGACAGAGGGCAGCGAGTGAGAACAAGTGGGACGAGAGCAGCATCGACAGGCAGGTATTAGAGAGAGCGCTAACAAGAGGTCAGGAAGAGGGGGAAGGAGGTGGGGAGGGGGTACAGAAGAGGTAAACAACAGAACTCTGGCAAATTGTTTGGGAACAAGAAAATAGAGAAGGACAAAAGTACAGACAAGCCCATGGGAAGAAAAGTTTTAAAGTGGAGCATTTGGGCGAAATGTCAATTGACGGCGTGCCTGTATTAGAGGATTTAGAGGGCAAGGACTACAGTGGGTGCTTAGAGAAAGTCCTGGTCAATAGAGCATCTTGATGTTCGAGTGCACTCATGCATAGTGTTTCTCAAACTGCCTTCAAGGGATAACCACACATAGAGACACAGATTATCAAAACATTTTGTTGTGTGACCCTGTTGGGTACAGGATAAGCATCTCCAAACCTGCCGAATTTTCTCTCCAACCTTATCCTCTAATCCTTTCATCGACTCTGCAGCTTTCTATCTCTCAGGTTCAAAAGCTTACTATCCCTGCGATAGTTTCAGCACTTCTCAGGGGACACACTTTGGGGTCACTTTGACAAATTGACCAAAGAGTTTCCACAGTTTGTGAAAGAAAAAAAGAAGAAAATGGAACACTGTATTGTCAGTTGTTCCAGTTAATCATTAGCTGTTGAATGATGAAGACATTTAAATGTTTATTAACGTCAAAGAGCTCTTGTCCCTCTGCAGCATGTTATTTCTATGACACTAAAGTAACACTACAGTAAGTATTTTGCTTTTATGGCAGATTTATTCCTGACAAGACAGAAAATCAGGTGTGAAGATACATTCTAATTGAAGAAATAATTTGGTTTCTGAACCACTGAGCTGAAAGTTCAGAGATTTCAACAACAGAATGAGAAGGCAATCAGAAATGACTTCTTATTAAGTTATTTCTAAAACTGTAACTATACTGCCACTGAGCCTTCTGGGAGCATTGTGAAACTAAATTCACTTCAAGCATTCAGCTATTAACATATAAATTAGCTGTATTTGAATGCTTGTGCATTTCAAACTGTGTTATGAAGAATCAGCCTTATGTTGGCTGTAATCACTACAAGCAAATTTGGACTTCAGATAAATGCTTGAGGCCTGTCTGTAGATTTTAACCATGAATTATGGAACAAGAACTCAGTTCCTCTCAGGCAATGAAATAGAAAATATTTGGGTCTCACTCACCAACGGATTCATCATTCAATAGCTGTTTGTAAAAGTAGGTTCTAATTATTGGTGCAAGTATGTTTTATTCTTTTCAACATATACCATTTTATGAATTGTAGACTAATCTTGTACATTAGTTAAATATCTAATATTTCAACCGTGTAGGTCTACATACCTGACCAATAAAGCTGATTCTGATTTAGTTTTAGAAGTTCTTTTTCTAGTGCTTAGTTTATGCCCATAATTCAACATTTTGCCATTTAGACCAACAGTTCAATCGTGTATCTTTAATTGTTTTTTTTCATAATTTCAAAAATAAAGGTGCCAAATTAAGGAAAACCCAATTTCCAATAATTTTGCATTGTCATATCAGCACTCAAACTGGAGTGTTCTTCGATTTTGTTGTAAGCTAAGAACAAATACCAGTTTAGAAAACTTTGGTGAATGTCAGAATCTTCTTAAAATCTGCACACCAGCAACAGTATATGTGTATGATTGCCAATAAGTAACAAGGGATAGTTGTAAAGACGTGCCAACTGGCAACCAGCATGCATGTGTGTTCAAAATACAAAGGATACCCCTCCCTTTGGCTCTCTACCAACATTGCTTGTTCATTGTATGAGTCTATGTCACAGACTTAATATGAACAAAAGCCTAGTTTGTAATACGTTTCTTTTTAATTACAAACATCAGTTTTAGCGTTAGTCTAGTTTAGTTTAGTTTATTCAATCTAGCCCTGTTTCAGCCATCATTTTCAGGTCTCATCTTCACAAAATCTTGTTATCAAGCGACACCAGCATATCAAAGTTTTGTATTGCATGATGAGAATAATAGCCTGCTCCTATACAGCCCATAATGGCTTGTGATTGTACATTCTGACAACAAACAAATCCTCTTGCTCTGCTCTAGTCAAATTTTCAAATACTTTGTCTAGGGGCTCTGTTTTATGTCCCCTCGTAAAAGCTTTTGGAAGCTTATCTGGGGTCTCTTTTTTCATGTGTCTTTATCTTTCAGCTGTTTATTTGTTGGATTGTTATGTGTTTTTTTGACATATGAAATAAACCAAACCGCCATATGCGTTTTGCTGTGCAGTTTTGTTCTCCAACAAAAGTTATGGCACCGTGTGCTTTTAGCAGCAATAAATATGACTAGAGGTCACGGCCAAAGAAGCACCCACCCACTCTCTGAAAACTTTCTGGTCACGCTCCACTATTGGAAAAGTAAAAATGCCTCACAGAAATATGGTACGGCAAAATACAAAAATAGCCAGAGGGGTTCTTACTCTTGTCCTTGTCATGACTCCTCCTCTGCTGCTGAAGAAGACTTCCACTGGCCTTCAGTACTGTCTTCAGAGCACGCAAACCCCAGTCATAGTGCTGCTGGGGGGTCAACAGCTCCCTGGACACACAAATAAAGGAGCATTTTCACACATACCCACTCACTCTGAATTGACTGTAGAGCTGGTTGTAGTGCTAATGGATGGTAGGTAAAGGATAAGTCATCCTCAAAATCAATGCAAGCAATAGACTATGGTTGTATGAGCAATTTCAAATAAACTCAACAGCAGAAGTATGACTCAGTTTGGAAGCTAAAACAACACTCAGTGAACCACATGGACAGGAAAACCAGATCAGTGACACAGTTACATACTGCATAATAAGCAGAGTAGTGCTAAGTTTAAAGACAGTGTAAATGATCACATATAATACTACTTCCTCAAACTTCAACACACCTAGACAGGTTGAAGATTGCAACTAGTTTGCTGCCCAATATTTCTCCTTTTTTGAAGCCCTCAGAGTAGAGGATGACCTCCGCAATGAGCTCATTGTCGGGCCTGCTCATGGCAACCGGCCTGAACAGCTGCTTTAGGTTGTCTGGAAGCTTCTGTCTGCCTCCATAGCCTTTTCCTGCTGGGTTCAATGTGATAAAAATCCCAGAGTTTGGATCCAATTCCACCTGGAGGATGATAAGAATATTAAGTTATTCTCAATATTGTGTTTTTTATATAAAAAAAAAGTAGTCAGACTGAAAACTGGATGATTAATGACACAGCCAAATACTTCAAAATGGATTTTAAAAAATAGCTGATTAATTTACTGACGGATTGATTTGGTAAGGTAGGCAATTTATATTGGATTCACTTTTTTTTGAGTTTCTCTTCACCTGATGGCAATCCATAAATCAAATTCTCTGAAACTAAATCAGTGTAGGTTGTCATCACAGGACTGTGAAATATTTGAAATGACTGGACTTGCTGATGGACGGATGATTGGATGGCCTACCTCCCTGTATATCTGTCGGCTCACACTCTGCCGGTGCAGTCATTGCTGATATCCAGAGACTCCCATGAGTA
Source organism: Notolabrus celidotus (assembly GCF_009762535.1). Lineage (NCBI taxonomy): Eukaryota > Metazoa > Chordata > Actinopteri > Labriformes > Labridae > Notolabrus > Notolabrus celidotus. Next base: position 12,780,633 of record NC_048285.1, read on the forward strand.
AAAGCTAGCAATCTAGTTACACTTTAAAGGCAGAGAAAGGTAGCTGAATAAAACTGATGAAAAAGCTTATCACTAGGCCTAACTCCCAGATTCTCTCTCATGACTTATCCAGCATCATGAAGGAAGCAGAGCAGTTCATTTAATTTGGATTTTTCGCTTTGAAATATCACTGATCATATTCTTCCCAAAATCTGGCCTACTCCTGCTCTGTCTTGTTAAAGTTGCCTACCCCACTTTCAATCACTTTTTCTTTACACTTGTTTTCTGACCTCTTTCCCAAGAAGTTCACATGAGTTCTTGTGGTGTTTTAGGGAGTCCTGAATGGCCTGGATCTGCATGGAAACCGCAGACAACACTGCCTCTTCTAATCGGTTAAACTCATCAAAGCAGCCCCAAGCTCCACACTTCACCAAGCCCACAAAGATCCGTCCCATTGACTTCACATCAATACCCTGAAAAGCAGACAGAAAAAAGGATCCTCTTAATGGCAGTTGTTGTTAATTACCAGTTTCAAATGTGCTGCTGTCAATGTGAAAACAAGCAGAATGATAAAAAAAGGTTTATTCACATACCAGGTATCTATTTTCCTTCATATGTGTGTTGGTATGACATACTATTAAGTAATACAAAACCTTTGACAGTCTTTCTGGTAGCACCATTATACCTCATCACAGTTGAACACCAGCACTTGACGTCCGAACAACCCCCCCAGGGCTTTGACCGACTCAGTCTTCCCTGTGCCAGCAGGTCCATAAGGATTACCCCCGAGCCCCATCTTCATGGCCTGGGTCAGAGTGAGGTAGCACTTATCAGTCAGCGGAGTGTGCACCAGCTTAGCCGCATTCCCCTGGGACACAGGAAAGAGAGGGTGGTAGAGGAAAGTGAGTAATAATGAGAGAAAGAGTAAAAAGGCAACACAGTGAGGGGGCCAGATAGAAGAAAAGATATGGGATGATATAGAGGTGGGATGAAAATGAAGGACGGTGAAGAAGGGGAAGAAGCCAACAGAGGATAGAGGCAAACAGACAGATGATGGATTAAGAAAGGAAGGAATGAAAACCAAATAAAAGACAGGCAAAGAAAATGAACACGATTGAGACTGCGTCTTGCTTGTGTTTTTTTTTTTTAAAGAACTGCAGAAGGGAAAGAATGCAAGTTATGTCTCTATATGTGCATAAACAGTGCCCCCAAAAGGTTAAAAACAAGAAGTTCAAGTTAAGTCCAAGAGCATAGATTATTCAAGTGAGATCTTAAGTAAGGGTCTCACATAAAAATAAAAACATGGAAGATTTTTACATTATCACACAATTTCTCGATATTCAAAATCCCACAAATTTCTCCATTGAAACCAGTTCATCTTGAGGCACTCTGGGACTATGGTTACATCAGGGGAAACTACCACCTTAAAAACGATATAGCATGTATACAAATGTATGGGTGCTGATTATTACATATTATATGAATGAATCATGCTTGATACAACTAGAATGCAATATGTTAAAGTCCTAAATTTAAAATGATTTGGAAAAAGTCTGTGAAAAAGATTTAGTGCAGCCCAATAAGCAACAGTTTGAGTTGTGGAATGATCAGTCTGTTAACCAAAAAAAGTGCAACCAGCTTAAATCCATGCCAACACACCTGGTATTCATATGTATAGCTGAACTGTGCATCCACCATGTGTATGAGGCAGCACTTGTCGGGTCCCATATAGAAGCGAAGCTGCTTCTTCCAGGCCCAGGCGTCCAGGCTGGTAACTCCTGCATGATTTAGCTGCTTCACCACACTGATGTTGTGGATAATATCCAGGATCAAAGCCTTCAGCTTCAGCTGCAGGACGCTGGACTCTGTCCAAAAAGACATTATGATTATTAGCAGGGCAGAATTAGTAAAGCCAAGTAGCTATTAAGCTGGTAAATGAGAATCCTTAATGTCAGTATTATGCAGTATTCAACAAGACCAAATCTATTAGCAAATTGTTAAACACTGATGTTAAAGTATAAGACATGAAGCTATCTTCCTTTTTTGATAAATTACATTTAATGGCTAAGATTCTTGGAAAAAAATCCTTCTTTGTTTATTGATTACAATAAATAGTAATAATACCAAATATAACCATAAAAAAACAAGGTGTTTTTACTGCAGGCTTGCTCTTAATAGATGGTAGAATCCTATTGTAAGTAGACAAAAAAAGCAATAATCAGCAGTTTTTGTCAGTTGTACGCAAAGCTTTTGGGAGTAAACAGCAGAACTGTGTTGATCAGCGAGAGGTATGAAAGGGGCCACTCTCCAGACCCCCCCCCCCCCCCCCCCACCCCCTTATTTAATTACTTATTATGTTATTGCTGTTAAAATATGTGTCTGTAAATAATAGCCATATTAATAATTTCAAACCAGAGCTTACTGTACAGAAGTTTGTAGCTGCAGTTTAAGACTGTTAATACATAGCACCAGTCCACACTTTTGTTAGATGTTTCATCATTGTGCTCCTTGATTCCATTTGTGGTCAAGTTGTATTCAGTCTGGATTGTACAGTTCTTTGCAAGTTTTTTTATCAAGAGATTAGATGGGGGAAGTCTGAAGGAGTAAAAAAAAAAAAAAGAGTGCTGCTTTTGTCTAAACAAAAAGACAAGTATGTTTTCAGTATATACCTATTGTAATGAATAGTAGCATGTAAATTGAAATGTGTAGAATTTGCAACACTCTGAAAATAAATAAAAAAATAAAAAGAAAGTGGCCACTCACTGTGTAAACAGACCAAACATCTTATGTGGAAAAAAACATGGATACAGCCATACATATATCTGGCAAGTTAATATAGCCAAAAGAGTTTGACTTTTTGTTTTACTAATCAATACCCTGATGAAAGTTAATGACCAGTTCACAACGAATTCAAACGTTTTACATGTTGATTTGGGCATCTGCTTCTATAAAAATGCACATGGCACTATGCTTTAAAGGGGACAGTGGGGGAGTTTTTGTCATACAGACATTTTGACTCCATACTGTTGGGTTATGGTGGGTCCCACCGTCATGTACAAGGTAGCTGATCTGAATGCCATGCATGAAGGACTGCATCAGTGATGTCAGCCAAGCCAAGGAAGTGTGGAAATTACTTCGCCAAATGTTCATCATCCTATCTTGTCTCTGTGCCAAAGGAGAAAAAGCTCCCACTCTTGCCTGGTTTATGGTCCATTTATTTAGACTTGGAAATGAGATTATCCTTCTTGCCATTACTTGAGCTGTTTTAATCAGTATTGCCACTTCGAAGCCTTGAATGGCTCACCTGGTTGATTTGAGTAAGTCGTGGAAATGGGTGCTAAATGTGAATGGTAGAGGTTTAAATGCATTCACAGAATCAACCACATTATCTACAAATATAACAGCTTATATTACACTGTTTCCCTAAATAACTGGTATGTTACTACTATAATAATAATAAGTAAATAACCAAGTCAACTAATGAAGAAACCGTACCCTCAATAGCACACTACAAGTAGAACAAGGAATTCTTTCATAAATAGATTTTTCTGACACTGACACAGAAATTTGGAGTTTGGCAGTTGTGTCCCTTGAAATGATGCCAGGGTTTAAATCTCATCCATAAATAATAAACCTTGATCAAAATCAAAAAGTCATTTGAACAAAATGTCAACACTATATGTAGCTCCTTTGGCTCCAAGTTATTAACAGCCTGTAGTTTTAAAGGGTGTTGGCTGTCTGCAGCCTCTTGTATCTGAATGGTTGTCAAGTGATTCACACGAGAGCAGTCACTCTGTCGCTTAATCTCTCAGTTCTGAGTAACAACCTAAGATCTTGATCAGTGCTCGGTCCTTAACGACACAAGAGGGAGTCTCACAGGGGAACAAAAGCAAGTGTCAAGTAGCAACTGTTTATGAGGATGGCATGGTAATCTGTGGGGTTAAATGATCAAGTCTGTGACAACACCAAACAACAACAAAAGAGAGCACAGAAGGTAAAAACAGGGGGAAGGGGAAAGGCAACATCCTTGCTTTATCAGGCATTCTACTTATAAGTTTTAGCATATAAAGAAGACCTGTTGATAAATAACGTCATAACAGGTATGGTGCTGCTTCTATCACTTTCCTCTCTCTGGGTTTGCATTAGTCTCGTAACAGAAGTTGTTATACACTCTAAGGAACAAAAGTTATCCCAGAATATGAACAGAGAGTAGTCGTTTAAAGCTTGGGGAGATATCTGTATTTCCATAATCAAAACAGAACTACCTGTGTTAGCATGGTCGGAGCTGGTGTCCACTGTGGTGTAGTGTTCAAGCTTGGCAGTGAGCTCCATCTCCAGCTGCTGTAAATTGTGTTCTTTTAGAGCTCGTTCAACATCTTCAGTGAACTGGATTTGTTCAGCCAGACACAGAATCTACAAAAAAAGAACAAAATTTGGGCACTTCAGAGTAATCAAGAAAACGTTTTAGCTGTAAAATCTGTAATTTCACATCCTGGAGAGCAAATTACCAACATAAGTGGTCTTTGAGAATACCCTGGGCACAGGTATTGTTAAAGTTTAACTGCTGTTGTACCCTTTCAAAAACCTCTGGGGATTTTCAGGAATAAAAACCATTACGCATCTTCAAATACAAAGTTTGAGTTTACCTGTGATGGGTAGCGAGAGGGGTCAACTCCCCCTTTCTTCCCTGCCGACAAGCATTCATAGAGCAGGTGCTTCAGAGTCTCCTTCATTTCCACAGAAAGATCACTTAGCCATACCTAAAAAGATGGGAACCACAACCAAAAAAAATATACAAATAAAAAATTTAACTGAAATAAAAAATGTTTTTTATAAACATCCCCACAAAACCCCAAACAGAAGCTTTACCTCCACAAGGCTTGAGATGCGTATGACATTTCTGAGTGGTACAGTTTCTCCCTCCAAAGAACACATGGCGACAATATGCTGGCACTGCTCATCAAACACAACACTATGGATACCTGCAGAAATAACACACGCAACTTCACCACACTGTGTATCAGAAAAAGTGTAATCATACAAGAAATAGAGGAGAAGAGAGAGTGAAGGCCAAAAGATAACTGTTAGAAAAACAGAGCAGAGCAAAACATAGGGAAAAGGACGTACAATACAACAAAAGAGAAATGCCTGACCTGCAAACAGTTTCTTGAGGTGTGACTGGATGACAGTTGGGTTGGTGGCCTGACCAAGAATCTCTAACAGATCATCATCTCCTATGAAATAGAAACGTGGGAAGGCAGATCGCTTCTCCTACAACAGCCACACATAACAAAAGAAAGGTTGTGATGTTTGCAGACGGTGCTTTAAATATAAAACCTTTGCAATCAAAAAATCATTCATGTACCTCTAGGAACTCATTGAGTGACTTTTGGCAGCGCTGCAGCTGATCCAATATGGTGACCAGGGAGTTTCTGATGCCTGCCCTTGAGCTCAGAGAAACAACTCTGCTGTCTCTCTGAATGTCTGACATTATAGACCTGTGAAACAAACAAAGAAATAGTTTTGTACGTCATGAGAAAATATACGTTATGTTTTAGAAAACTGCAGTCAACCTTAAACTGATATTTGCAGAATGAAAATATATAAGATTATTATGAGACAAAGGCATACTATAGAAGTTGAGAAGGAATATGGGATGTTACATAACATACAAACTTTAAGTTTAAATTGCAGAGAATAAAAATAACATCTGACGATAGTGCTTGATTAGTGTTCATGCTACCACTCGGTCAAATTTAACAGATGTATTTTCAGCCTTCATAACTCTACCAGCCAATTTACAATTCAGACCAAAAGCTCTTGATGTGTTGCGATGCAGTCACATTCAGGGTACCTGAAGTCTTCATCGACCCGTTTAAATCTGGCCTCCTCCCTGGGCAGTGCCCCTCTTCCAAATATGGGCTCAAGGTAAACCCAACGCCTCTGGATAGCATTTAGGCTCAGCAGGTACTCATCCAAGTCTGACAGACGGACCTCCCACAGACTGACCTACACATACATAAAACTATGATTATTACTACTTTATAATTTTTTATAACAAATTTGTAATAAAAACTAAAATCATGCACCAACTTCAGCAATTTGATTAAGTAAGTTATATCATTGTTGGGAAAAGGTGGCTGTTCAAGGATCAAAGGCTTTGATCTGACCTTGTCCTGGAAGCTGCGGTAGTAGGGAGAGTCTTTCAGAGACTGTAGCAGACAGCGGTTATCTCCCACCTGGATGAAAACAGAATGGTGTCAGAATGTCTGTAAATTCTTAATTCTATGATGGTGTTTAAATTTAAAAAGCACTTTGAAGTGATTTGCAATTTTCCCAATAAAACCATAAAAATATTGAGCCCTTACATTTTAACTGCTGCATTTCAGTGCTTAATAAAGTTTGGAGTGCCTCCAAGTGAACCTTTAAATTTGTCTTCCTCGGCCTGCATATATCTTAATGGCATTCTTATCTCAGTAAACCTAGGTCGAAAATACTGGTCTATTGCTACAAGTAGCAACTTGGTCAAATAATCCGGTCACATCATGAGTATGTATAACTTTTGTCCATTATATCATCCAGTTTCAGTTTTTGAAGAAAACATGTATTTATGTTAAAACAATGAAATCTCTATGATGATGGATTTCCCCTCTTTCTGAGAGCAGTGTAATGGTCACAGACGTTTCAATCAAACTGTAACCAGTTAGAATATATTATGATAAACATTTCTGGCTCAGTGTAACATCAGGCACCATGCGTGTTATGTGTTAATATACAATTGTAGGAGGTGGGCCCCTTTTTTTTTGTCTGAGTATCTACCTGGTTGACTATGTCCTTCCAGTCCTTGATGAGGGTGAGAGTACGCTTGCTGCTGTCAGTGTACTCAGTGAGGTTGAAGGTAGCTGCAGCTCCCCACAAGTCCAGCTCCCTCAGGGCTTCTCTGATCGTCACTTCTGCCTGAGCACGACTGTTCAGGTCCTATTTACATATGCAGGGATACACAGGGAGACCATTTTAGTTCATAAACCACTTTTATAAAACTAGTGCTATGCATAATGTACTAAACATCAGTATTTCTTCTCCTAGGTGAGGGGCAAAAACATTTAGCTCTGCAGCATATGGATGTCTTGTTCACTAAACCATTACGAACAGTGAAGATGCAGATAATCTATGAAATAACATACACATTGTTCAAGTACACAGTATAATTACTGAATTATTCTGATAGGACTTTAAATGACCTAATGACTCTGAAACATTTGTGCTATTAGAAAAAAAGAATTGTCTCTGAACAGGATGAAAACAAAAGGGCTGGACGAGTTATGCACAAAAAGAAGTCCGAAAGTTTTCCTGAACCTACGATAGCTGGCATCAAAATTCAAACTATCTGTTTTTAAAATGTGTTTAGACGAATGATGTTTGGAAGACGGATTGTGAGTATTTTGAAAAAAACTTGAAAAAATATAGATTCTATTCATCATCAACATGCCAAAAGTGTGTTCAAATAAGTGCATGTTAGTATGTGAATCTGCATGTAAATGTTCCTTTGTAAATTTGCAGAGGCACCAACACTTCCCTTATCAATGCACGCATTTCTTTCCTGCTGCTGCCCCCTAGTGTTCCTTCTCTCTAACTGTGGTAATTGTATGGAAATGTTACCAAACAGTTTGCACTTTTTTGAAATCATCATCAACACAGTGGAACTACAAAGCAAAATATTAAAAAAGAATAAAGGACTGTGGAGGGCTGTGTCCCTATGAAACTGCGTGCTTCCATCAGTATGTGTGAGTGTAAGTGTGTATATACCTTGAGCTCCAAGGCCTTTTCAACAATGGTTTCTGCCACACCCAGGAGGTCATTGAAGGTGAGTCTCTCTAGAGTCGTTCCTCTTTGAAGGCCAAGCAAACGGAACATGTCCAACCAGTGGTCCTGAGACAGGTGCTCACCTCGGACATACTTCAGCACTGGGACCATGTTCTGGATGATAAAGGAGTTGTGAAAACAAAAGTACAACTGAATACTAAAAACACTTCATAAATGTAGAATTAGATCTATAATGAAGTCTTGTCTCAAAGGTAATACTTCAACTATAACAACAACAACAGAATGCTGCATAAGAGATGGCATTTTCTGAACAAAAAAATATATGGTAATTCTTATTTAGTCAAATCCTCCAAGGATGCTACTCAAACATTTAAGCTCTTGTTGGCTTTAAGAACATCTGATTTGGCAGGCTATTGACTAAAACTTTTACATTGTTGAGTTTTACAACAATTACAACCAAGCCTCTATGACTGTTGTCAGTTTGAGTATAACCCCTAACTGAAAATGATAATATGTGATTCTCAAAAAAGTTTATTTTGGTCTGACACTGTTTGTTCATACAGTTCTTGTAACTAGACCCATGTGTTTTTCTGTTTAACCTTCAAACGCCTCCACCACAAACTTCCTGAAGTCTTCCACAGAAGCGCAGGGAGTGGTCTAGTTAGAAGAAGTGTTTCACTGTAATATGTTATTCTGTCAAACATTGCTGTTCTACCTTGTATTTGTCCACTTCTCCTTGCAGTTTCACAGACATTGCAGTAGGCTGCTCAAGCTTCCTGAGCCTGTCTTGCCATGTAAACAGAAACTCCTCAAACAGATAAATCTTGCTCCTGAAAGAAGGATGTAAACATAAAATTGAACAAAGATTAAAACACACATTTCTGAAAACTTTGAAACAACATATTCAAATTTAGAAGCCTGTGATCTATTAATGGAGGTGTGAACCTAACTCTTACCTGAATGTGATCCAGTCCTCCTGGGCCTTTTCTGTGAAGCCTTGCTGCCAGTCTTCATACAGACTCCACATCTGGCTGTACTGGTTCATGTCTCTTTTTGTCTCTTCAGCCAGAGAGAAGTCAGGAGCCTCCAGGTCAAAATAGGTGCAGTCCTCACTGAGGGGGAGAGGAGAACAGAGGAGTGATGTTATTATTGAAGATAATGTTAAGACCTCAGGTAAACACACCAAACGTTGTCTTGTATTTAGAAGAGAGACTCAAAAAAGTTGTCGTCTGAGGCAGTTCCTCTGCACGTTGCCCTTGGCTTCACAGTATGTAATTGGAGGAGGTAAAAAAAAATGATTGAGTGTTTCAACCCCCGTTACTAACCATGGGTGAGTGCTGTTTGGAGAAATCATTTGAACTGTATTAAATCTTTCTGGTTAAAATCTGTGTTCAAAATCTGAGCAGCTTTATTCTTAGAACTTCTAAAAAATTCAAAACAATCCCACTACCAAGAAGAGTGTGGGGAATTTTTTTTCTGACAACTTAACATCTGCTCACTTTACCCACTAAAATGATGAAAACAAAACATCCATACAAAAAAAAAACGTACAGCAGTTTACTGCGCACAAGCTCTAACTCCTGGAACTCTTGCTGCTTATCCTTGATTGTCTGGAGACACGCAAGAAGAGCAGCATGATCACCAGTCTCAAGCATCTCATCCTTAGGCTTTAGCTGGTCCCAGCGAGCCTTAAAGCGCTCTAGATCTGCCCTGTAGGCGTTGATCCGACCAGTGGCATTACTCCGCATCACATCCACCTAAGAGAAGAACAAGAGAGCAAAGGAAATCATTAGGGGAGAGAAATTTGTGATGAAGGTTTTGACAACATGATCATGCATGAGCATGTTTTTGGGTTGTGAGATATCACCTGTTCTTTGATCATGAGCTGATGGCTCTCCATAACAAGTTCAAGTTTATCCCACTTGGCTCTTAGAGAAGACAGCGAGTCGAGGCCGGCACCAGCCACAGCTCGCAGCAAGCGGTTCTTCTCCTCGGCATACTGGAATTCAGGTAGTATCTATACATATACATAAATTATAGTTTGTTTCATTAGATGTCCTGTCAAGCATTGTGCCCATCCTGACGCATGACATAAATGCCTATATATATAACCTCAATCCCTTAAGAGTTGGGATGCTGTGTAAAATGTTGACTTGTATTCCAAACTGTACCTAGCCAGAGTTAAGGATTGTGTTTGTTTGTTTGTTTGTTTGATTGTTTCTTTCTTTCTTTCTTTCTTTCTTACTTCAGGTTTGCGTGCTAGTATCTGGGTGTATTTGCCACTGGCTTGCCCAATCTCCTCCATGCTCTCTGGACGAGTGGATAGAGTTGCCATCGCCTCTGAGACAAAACTGTCTATGGCCTGTGTGTGACCTGAAAGAGAAGAAAACACACTCAACAACAGGTGACAGAGAAAGGAAAAGGAAAGTGAAAGTAAAGGAGGTTAAATTAGGTCAAATGAATAGAAACGGAAAACAAAAACGAAAGTACCGGGGCTCAGAATGGTATGAGCGGTAAAAGATGATGGCTGGATGGAAGTATAGAGACAAAACAGTTGTTTGTCATACCTTGTATGGACTTTCTGAGTGATAAAAGCAGAATGTCAAAGAGCCTCTGGATCAGGTCATCAATAACAGCTTTTACAGGCTCACAGTTGACAGTGATACAGTCCACCTTCTCCTGACTGACAAAAGCAAGAAGAGGATTAGTGCCTGTTACTCAGTCAGAATATAATATTTTTATGTTTGAGATTTCAATTAAGAATTTTTGACCTTTCACTACCAGAACTAAAGTAAAGAAGGAAATGTAATCCTGCTGGGAGAAAAATATCAGCTACAAATGGCCACAGAAACCCTGAGCCATTTGCTAAAGCTGATCCATTGAAGAGCCAAAAAGCTTTGTGGTCTTTCTTGAGAGTTAAAACAAGAATTTGAAATATTAAGATGAGTCTTATTGGTTGATAAAATAGGAGCCATCTTTCTTCATCATTATTTGTATAACAGACCACCGCAAATTTACAATCAGCTTGGATATATTGAATCAAATACACAAGCAAAACTTTTTTATGATAAGCACTGTCACTTTATCTGCTTGTGCTGATAACAATATGTGATCAGGATTTGAATTGAGCTTTCACTTTTACAAGGGATTTGCCTTTGAATATCAAAATACAGTAGATAAATCTTCAGCTTCCTGGTGTTTTACTACCACCCCAATATACATTTTGTGAGGAATTAGTTTATTACATCTCTGATGAGAGTGATTTTTCCTTGTTTGATTTATTTTGTCTGTTGATGTGTGTTAATATACCTGGGTAGACGTTCTGACTCTTTCCCTCTGGCTTTCAGGGCCTTGAAGTTTCTCTCCCAATCTTGCACAGAGCTCAGATGCTTCTCCACCAACTTCTCTAAATCAACCTGGCCCAGGACCACCCACTCCTAGAACACACACAAACAGAGAGTGGCAGTGGTTAATTTGTAACTAACATTTCCCAATTGTAAATGTTACTGAGTCAAAGTTGAAAGAACAAGTCATAGGCCACCAAAATAATACAGAAGTGAGGATGATAAAAGAGAAGTCTGGTGTCGACGAGGGCTTCCCCTTACATTTTGATATGCATGGGTGCTAACTGAGGGGAATGGATAATACACTGGGTTCACTGTTCTCTCAGGGTAATAGAAGGGGAAAATGCTAATAATTAAAAGCAGAACTTGTATTTTTTCAAAGTAGAAAAGCACCACTGATCAAAGTTAATCTCTTTCAAAGAAAACAATGAATGACTCAGTGTGATGCTTCAATGAGTAAAGATTAAAAAGATGTACTGATCAGCATCACAACATATCAATAAAAGGGGTTATAAAAAATAAAGCCTTAACCAGCTACTTCACTATCAAGTCTGAAATCTCAGTTGAGACAAAGAAAAGCAGGCTTTTAACTAAATGTGTGTGCCATCTGTTAAAATACATTCCTTTTTGTATTTTAGTAATTACCTTACAAATGAAAAAAGCCCTGCAACACCTCATTTTGCAACATAAAGATATTCTTTACAGGATTTCATGATTATCTTTAATGTCAGACTCAGCTGTCGTTCAGGCACCTTAAACTTGTGTTGTACAGCTTCCAGGCGGCTAAAGAGGTCCTCGGCCTTGCTGAAGATAGTGAGGAACCCCGAGGCATTTCTATCAATCATGATGCTGAAGATCATCTCCTCCCCCTGGGCACTGACTCCTTTGAATTGGTTGGGGATTGAGATGAAGCGCTTCATCTCCCTGAAATAACGCGATCGCACCTCCTCAAATGGAGGACGGAACTGCAGACGGCTCTGCCTATTAACAAGGAGGAGAGACACGAAAAGGTCGAAGAAGTATGACATGGCAAAGTGTGAGACTTAGAGGATGGGTAAAAAAATTAAGAAGTGGATGTCATTAGTTTAAGATACAGGAAGTAACATCTTTGGATGTAAAATAGAGGGAGAGAAGAAAGAAAAAAAACCATAATGCCATGAGGAAGATTATGTACAAGAAAAGCACAACTGTACATAAGTTTACTGACTTGAAAGTGAGGTCTATGTGTATTTCAGGCAGGTTCTTGTTGAGAGCTTCCAGTCCTGTCTGATACTGGTGTTCAAGAGCCTTGTATAGCTGATGGTTCCAGTGCTGACGCCATGCCTGCATATCATTAGACCTGAAGCCCTGCACAAAAAAAACCAGATTCTTCCAAATTTGTGCTGAAATAACTTTAGGGCTGACAACAGAGACCCATACTCCTGGTTGCAACAAATACCTGAGCCTCCAGAGTGGCAAAACCAGTACGGAGGTCCTGAAGGCCATCTTTCCAGCGCTGCTGGTGCCTCAATAAGTCCACATTCATCAGTGTCACCACCTTAGAAATGTACGAAGAGGTTTGCAGACAAATACAAAGGAGAGCAAGAGTTTTGTTACTGATAATAGAGAACGGTTTTTAAGGAATATGCCCCCCACAACTGGTTTAAATTAGTGCAGACTCGCTCTTTAATCAGTCAATCATTAGAATATCTAAGGTCAAAAATGAATAAATAAAGCAGCTTGTCACAACCTTGTCAATGAAGTCAGTGTGCCATTTGCGCAACTTCCTATTTTCAGTGGAGAGTTTCTCAGCAGCAGACTGAAGTTTAGTTATGTAGGCCTCCAACTCTTTGGGGTTGTCCCAAGTGATCTGCAGTTTACCACCTGCGTCCTTTGACTGAGAGCATGGGTTCTGAAAGAGACAAGCAGACATTTTCACACCAATTATAAATACAAAATTAACCCACAAACATTATTTGGGTGTGTCTGTGTGATGTACAAATTAAGAGGGAAAAACTTTTAAATTTTTAGAAATGCAACTTTTCTAAGAAGAGTAAAGGAGTACAGATACAGAAATCAAGAACATTTTATGAGTGATGCAAGCTCACACAAAGAATGCAATGTTGAGTCATAAGATTTCAACTCCATAGAAACAATGTGCCATTGTGTCAGTACCTTGATGACCTGCTCAAAGGCCAAGGCAAGACCAAGCATCATGGGTCTCTGAGAGGGAATCATCTGCTGGTCAATGGTGTTGTAGAAATGGGCCACCTACAGCGCAAAACATGGGAATAATGTAACTGAAATAAATTAAATAATGAAGAAGAAGAAAATGAGTTTGTATCTGATGAACACTCCCACCTGTTTCAGGACGATGGCCTGTCTGTAGAATTTGTCTGCAGTATTAGAAGCCTGTTGTATCTTGGCTGGGATGGGAAAGCCCAGTGCAGAGAGCTGCCTGACCTCCCTGAGCAGACTGACAAGCCTGTCTGAATACTGGATCTTCAGTCTGCCGTCCACATGGTCCAGGTCCATCACACGGTTACTGGCCTGCAGACTGAAGTAGAGGATAGGACCACTAGTCATACAGAATTTAAAATCTACTCCTACCAGCAAACATTAAAGTATGAAATGAAGATGATGATGCAAATGTAAAGGAAATACAAGAGGGAGACAGCAGTAGTAATTCACAAATGAAAAGGAGACATATTGCAAATTTAACAACATGTTTTACGTGGATATCATTTTAAAAGTATGTGTCTCTGTGTTTCCAACCTGATGCCTGACTTTGGGTCAGCCAGTCCAGACAGTATATCTCTGGACCAGTCCTCAAACTGTTCCTGTTCATACGCCCTCAGAACTTCCAGCAGGTCATCACAGAAATGCAGGAACCCTTTGAACGCAGACAGGTCTGAAAGCAGTGCCTCAGCTATCCGAACAGAGTCCTCAACCTAATGGAACAAAACAAGCACAGAGTTATAAAAAAGGAATCAGTCTGTACTATTCTTTTTATTCTCATTTGAACTATCTGTAGTTGTTAAATCAGCAAAACATTGTTGTTTTAATATAAAGTGTTTTTACAGCATCACCAACTGCCTACTTATCTTATAAAGGTTTGTTTTCTTACACATTGAAACCAACCAAAGTCTGCCAAATGCTGTTTGGTACCCTGCCACATAGAGTAAATAGTATCTGCGCAAACACAAACACACTCCGTCACCTTGTGTATGAGCTGTCGGACCCACACTATTTTATTGACAACCTCAGGAAGGTTCCTGCCGATAAGGGGTCCTGACTTGTCTCCAGGTCCTCCATGGCAACGACTCTCAAAGTCGATCTTCAGGCCTTAGAAAATAAAAAAAAGCAAACAGGGGTCAAGTTAAGGATCAGCAAGGTATGTAGGTAGTGCTTCAGTGAAGAATATACTTTAGTGTAAGTGGAGCCTTTGAGAGGACAGTTACCCAAACCAACAGAACATCTTACTGCCTGGTTTAAAGTGACACAGTTCTGACACAACCTAGAGGAGAGGGTTTCTTAACTGTGCTTCTATTGACTCACTTTTCTGTATCAGTTTGCTGTATGAGTCTGATACAATGGCTACCACCAGAAAATTCCACACAACCATGTCCAAAAATAAAATCTAAAATCATATGTTTGGCCAGATGTTACTAAGTTATTACCTGTGATTATGGGCCTTGACTGCCTCTATGTGCTCTAACATAGAATAAATACATCTGTCATGGAGCCTATAGTCTACACTGTTACATTTTAAATCTTCCTGAAGAAATGATGATACTCAGGCTGAGAAAAAGGTGCATATTCCTCTGGCTAATGTTATCAATATAGTGAAGTTAAAAAATGTGTATGCCTATTTTATGTATTTCTCTAATTAAATGTCATAAACAGTCTTTCTTTTATCATAAGTCTTGTTGAACTCCAGTTAAGGGGGGATTGATTCCAACCCAGTTCAGAGAACCTTAGATAATATACTGAGATATTTATTTTTGTTATTTTTAATTTAGGGCCAGTCTGACAATCCCCTTTTCATCTGAGAAATCTAAATCCTTCAGGCTTCTCCATCGTCTCCTCTAACGTTGCCAAACATCCATAAGTTAAACATTAAGTGAGCACATGACAACAAAGTTCTATCTGTGTTTATTCAACTCTCAGTCACCTCTAATACAGGAAGAAACGTACAGTAAGTGTTATGAGGCAGAACAGTGTACCTTTGTTGTAGTCTAGTAATCTGGCTAACAGGGTTTCTCTCTCTGACTGCAGCTCTTTACAGATGGTGGGACGCCTGATCAACTCTTTGTGCTTTTGAAACACCTGCAACAGCTAGCAAAAGACATAAAAACACAGGCATGTATGAGTTACCAGAACAACACACAATGTTTTTCAACTTAAACTGAAATGTGTTTCACTACCTGTTGTGGGTTATCCCCTACGTCAGCAATGTAGCTCTTCAGTCTGCCAGCAACCTCCTGCTCTGACGGAGCCATGAGGCGCTCAAACTGAGCCACAGCTGCTCTCCAAAGAGGCTGCAAAAGTCAGACAAAGGTCATGCTCTAATCTAAAGAGGGATGTCATATCCATTTTAATGGATTTTGTGGAAGATGGAACTTGAAATGTTGGTAATTGTGAGTAAATCAGAGGTACCCTTAGCTATGACAGTAATATATTGGCAGTCGCATCAAGCAGCTGAACACCAAAAAAACATTTCTTACAACTAACCTCAGTGTAGGGATTGTAATGCAGAGGATTGAGTCCAGAGAAAGGTTCAAACACACGGTCTGAAGTGAGAGCCTGCTGCTTCCCTCCTGGTAACAGGCGCAGCAGTTTCTCATGAACCATGCGCAGAGTGACCACCTGGTGGAAATGAACAAGGAGTGTGTTTTCAAACATTATGTGTTCCATTTTTCATACATTATATGTTTGGAAACAGAGCTTAAAATGTTGAGACCCTGTGACTTGCCTATCCAAATGCTGTGCAAGTAAGAATAGAGGAAAAATTGAATCTGTCTTCATTAGTTGTAGATCATTTTTTTATAGCAGATTTCTCAGGAAGTAATTGTGTGTACCAGATACATTTCTAAGTAAAACTTCCAATGGAAAATACAAACAGGGCAGAAATGGGATAACAGCCCCCCCCCCCCAAAAAAAAATGGGAAATGATATAAACTATAGAGGGGAAGGAAGAGGTATCTATTTATAGTTTCGACAGTGGCTCTGTCTGTGGACGGATCCCCTCTTAAAAGTGGTAACCTTTCTAAAAAAAAAAAAAAAGAAAGTTTGTTATATCAAGTAAGGTAATGATCCCCAGGTTATGATCCTCAGCAGCAAACATTATCATACTCCAAAACAGCAACCAGACTGAGGGAGATCATCAGAGGTTTTTTCCCCAAACCAGGCCATATTGTACTTTAAGACACGAGGGGTCATGATGGAAAAGCTTTCCTTTTATCGTGATTCCACTTGAATGTCACTGCTGCTATTTTACAAATCAGTAGAAAGTAGTAACATATAACTTAAAGGACACTTTCAAGTATATTTTCAGCTGTGAATGTTATATAATCAGACCACAATGTGTTGCGTGAAAAAAGAGAAATGAGCGCTTTCAATTACATTCTATTTTATGAGTGTTCCCTTGACCCTGGAATAGAATGCTTTCTTACCTCATCTAATCTTTTTGCAAGGCAATGAAGGGTTTGTGGGCAGTGCTTGTTTCCTTTCCACTGATGAGGGGCATGTCTCTTCCACACCTGTGACAGACAGCATTAAACCACTGTTTACTCTTTTGTTTTACATGCCTGAAATAGATCTTGAGTTACATTTTGGATCTATTCTTGCCACTTAAACTGAGTGGGGTGGTAATTGTGAGTGAAATGGTAAATGTTGTCATTTTCTGCATAGTTTTCCAACAATTGAATCTCTTCCTCACCTGTCCAGTCAGATGCTCACAGGCTACCACCCATTGTTCACAGATGGCAACACCCGTTCTCAGGTTCTCTCTCATTGACACAAAGGGCTCCTCAAAAATTTTAAGATTACTCAGCTTCCTCTGCACATATCTTCCAAGAGCTCCACCTAGAACAGTGAGGCGTAAACATATGGGGGGATATGGGGAAAATTGACTCATAAGAATAGTGCCTACTCATAATGTGACGCATGAGCAGTAACAGTTATTCTGTTACTCGATCATTTAAAAAAATGTAATGCTCCAGTAACTTCTGTGTCTGAGTTCCTTGGAAAACTGAGTTAGTTTCAGTTCTCAAAATATGCAGATTCATCAACAACCACAATGGATACCCAATCATTTGGACATAGAAGTCTTGACGCACTTTAAATGAAGCCTCACCGATAACATCCATGAGTCGGACCATGCGTGTTTCTGGATACGGCTCGAAATCAGTTTGTCGCCAAACATCATCAAGTGAATCTCTACTCTGTTCTACCAGATCCACAACATCAGACATGGACAAGCCATCAAGACCGCTGTACTCCTGGTAGAAACACGAAGAAAGAAACAGTTTCATGTTTTAGTTAGGTTTAGATTTAAGTGAAACTAATGTCTAACAAAATGCATTAGCTTTCATTTAGCACCTTCTCTGTGGAATCAAGTTAAAAAGTGGAAATTTGAAATAAATCTAAATATTTAGCATTACCAACAACATAAAACAAACTCAGTTACACTGTTAGCTGTCATGTATCCAACACATAAAAGTTTACATGCATACCTTTTGTATGGGTTTGAATTGCTCAGTGAAATGTGTAGCTCTTTCTCTCATGCTGTTCTTCTCAGTGGACTCAGAGACATCAGCCCAGTACTGGAACTCATCACTGGGAGTCAGGATCCCTGTGTGGTGGAAATAACCCAAGACATTATGTAAAGCCATAGCTTGGTGAACTCTATCAGATACCACTGAGAGTTTTATTAGGGTTTTTTCCCTCGAGATAATAACCTTTATGATGGGAACAACTGTAAATCCTGTCTAGTCATACAGGAAGTGTCTTTCAAGTCATTCATCAATTCAAACTAATCATCCATTGAAGCTGAAGTGAGAAGAGCATGTGAAAACGTCTTCCAGCAGGCCAGGATGAACGTTTTCACAAGTAACACATCAAAATAATACACCAGTATGGCAAAAGGCCCTTTCCTTTAATAAATTCTGCGACGATGTGTCATAAAATTACACGCATAATGTAGTTTGTACTTCCAATCACACTTTGTGTATTTCTACATGCATAAATCTATGCTTACCAAGAACATCATCTTCTGCCCGGTCCTTCTTGGCAGAGTGTTGTGCTCCAGACTGGCGGACCACTGAGCCCAGACCAAGCTCCAGCTCACTCAGCAGTCCTGCTAGCTTAGGGTCAAATGCTGAACGCCAACGCTCATCCTTGAGATAAATAAAAGACATGTTCCAAAGTTTAAGATTCAATGGTCTTATGTTTTGCCACTGCTTCATATGAACAACATTTTTGAGATCTTAGGGGGGAAAGATACTTGAAAAGCTTGTTTATAATTGTATTGTACAAAATTCTTTAAATTTAAAGGGTCAAGTAGATTTTTTCATGAATGTTATCTTCATACATGTTCCATAAAGAAGCATATGTATATCCTTGAATTTATGTGGGCTACTCCAGGTCGTCAACTAACCATGTGTAACTAATCATAACACAGGAAGTAACTCACCTTCAACAGTACAGGTGCAAAGACTTGTCGCACAGCCTGGTAGAGGGTGTTGATGGGAGACTCCAGCATAGATGACACGAGGAGGCTCTGGTGAAGGTTGTCTTCTGTGATCGCTGTGGGATGCAGCTTGAAGAACACCAACACCTTCTCTCCGCTGTCACCTGATGCTTCAATCTAACAAAGGAAGAGAAAATGTTGAAAGAGAGTTAACATAAGATGTTGTTTTGTCAAGTTCCATAACATAACTTATTATTATATTCATCTACTACATGTGCACTCTGGCTTAGGCTGATGTAACTTACTTCATGTCTTTAGAAGTACTTCTATACCTTTCTTTGTACAGCTAGTATTTTTATTTTTATTTAGAATTTTTGGATTTGTGTTTAGGTTTATATATTTATTGTCCTTACTGTCTTGTTGTGTCCTTACTGTCTTGTTGTGTCCTTACTGTCTTGTTGTTAAGTACCAGTGTTCCATTCACCACGTCAAATTTCTTGTGTGTGCGAGCTCACTTGGCAATAAAGCTTTTATGAATGTTGAATCTTGAATGTTAGATTGTTACAGGTTGTTGTTACCTGCTCATACTGTTATGGAAAAGGCTGTTTGGAGTCAGTGGCTAGGTTTTTGTGTATGTGTGTGTTATCACTTAATATCTTTAAAGAAAAGCTATCCCTGGAGTACAGCACTGTTTTGTTAAATAGCCTGTTTAATTCAAACTAAAATTTGATACTATCACATCAAACCAAATTACAAACCTGCCCTCAGCCCTGAGTCAAATCCTTTTAAACGATAATGCTGCTTCAGAAATGGAGATATATTGTTCAAACATTGGTTTACCTTATCTGAAAAGTAAAGGTCATCGCCATGTCTTGTAACGGACAGGACAAATTCATTCCCATCATCCAAGAAGTTGTTGAGCTCTGTGGTGTCAGCCAGAGACGATGAAGGCTTTACCCCATAGAAGTTCCCAGTTGTGGTCAGGATAAACTTTTTACGAGAATCATCTGAACTCTGGGGCATCTTTGAGCTGTAAAAATGTGCTGATGCTCAAGAGAAGAAGGCTGTGGAATACAAAAAAGAACATTATTATCTACTGTACACCAGGAAAGAATGGTAGCTAATGTGAACACTACCTCATTCTACAACCTTTTTCTCAGATTATAATGTTTGTTTAAACCACAGTCGTTTTATAAAGTGCTGGCAGCTTGAAACCAGATTAAGAACTAGTTATTATTACTGTTGTATCAGTCCCGGATTGTGACATGGCGGGGCAAACTGGGGCTTCAGTGAAACAAGTTTTGAAGCATAACTTTTGTGCTGCTGACAAAGACAGAAAACACTGAACTACATAACGCTCCGTCAGTTCAAGTGATCGTTCATCGAAGCATTTCACCCCTAATCTTGGTTAGTCACGTTGAGTTATCTTTACGCGTCTGTCGAGTAATACATTAAGCTACTACAGAAATATCAGATGCTATTCTGTCTACTGCTATCAAATATGCATTATCTCTAGTAGAACATTAGCTTAAAATTCAGCGTGCTAGTCGGCCCATGTATATATGCACAATGAGGTTTGCAAGGTTTTGCAAATGCATGCAGAAGTGGCACAAGGGGGCAAACACTGACACAAGCTAACTAGCTAACTAACGTTGGCTGCATCTCATGTGAAGAGAAAATAGCTCCTAAGCTAACAGGCTAGACCTCAGCATGAGAGCCAGCTAATAGAAACCTTCGTGTCATACCGTTTTTCCACCAAATGCTTTACTCTCGGAGCTTTCGGTAACTTCATTCGTGAAGTGGAAGTGTAGCAATCTGTTGCGTGTGTGTGGGCGCTCCTGGATTATGCTTGCGTGGTTGCTACATAGCAACTACGGGCTCTCTGTACCACGTGACGCAGCTTCCTCTTACATCCCTTACGTTCTTTACGTAGGGAAGCTGAAGTGCTGGGCAGTATCTGATGGTTCAATCGACTTCATCTTCTAAATATGCCCATCTAACCAACTAAAAAAATCATGTTGTCTGTTTCAAATTTCTCTAGCGACGTTTAATATTATTATTAATAATAATAATAATAATAATAATAATAATAATAATAATAATAATAATAATAATAATGCACTTTATGTATCACGCACTTTACATTCTGGACAAATCTCAAAGTGCTACAGGACATATTAAAAAGGCAGTAAGAATAAAAACAGGGTTGAAAACAGACGGTAAAATGCACACTTGTTAAAGGACACTGGTTAAATAAAACAAGTAAAAACAACAGGGGAGGTCAGATAAAAACTATGGATAAAACCAGGGAAGTAACAACTAGGGACATACCCTCTGAAACAGCAGAGTTTTTAGTCCCGTTTTAAAGGAGTCAGTGGTCTATGGCAGAGGTTTCCAAAGTGGGGGTCGGGAACCCCTGGAGGGTTGCAAGACACAAATGAGGGGTCGTGAGATGTCTTCCAGAATGTTTTTGTTTTTTTTCAAGTTATCTAAGAACAGTACATTTTACCCATTATAGTAACAAATATCAACAAAAATAGTAGCTAACCTTGAAATAAAGCCTTTAAAATTGAAAATATAATGAGTTTTCTGCCTTTCTTTTTGTCAGATGACTCCTAAGTTTAGGATTAGTGAACAGTTAATTATCAAAAGCATCAGTAGCAGTAGCTTAATTCATAAAGGCACAGGAAACACAGCTACATGCTCATTTAGGTGGGTTAATTTTCTGCAGACCAGCTAAATAAAGCTACATTAAATCACTTAGAGGGACAGTGGGGGTCACGAGTCTTTGGCACCTATATTTTGGGGGTCACGGGCTGAAAAGTTTGGGAACCCCTGGTCTATGGTGCTCTCAGGTGGTCAGGGAGGGCATTCCACAGTCATGGGTCAGCAGAGTAAAATGCCCGGTCTCCCATAGTGTGGAGTCTGGTTCAAGGGCAGTGGAGGCGGTTGGTGTTGGTGGAGCGGAGGGTTCTTGTAGTGGTCTGTGGGTTCAGCAGTTCTTTCAAGTATGTGGGGGCGTTTCCATGGATGCACTGATGTGATTCTGAAGTCGATCCTGTGTGAAACAGGGAGCCAGTGGAGTGAATGTAGGATGGATGTGATAAGTTCATGTTTAAGCACTCTCAGCAGGATCCTGGCTGCGCAGTTCTGTAGTAGAACAATAGTTACACATGATGAGAGAATCACGTCAATATAAGTAGCTCTTTTAGACAAACTCATTACTGAAACAACTATGACTTATTGCATAATTCTTCTTTATTTTCTTATGGAAATATATGCTGTTTGGTTTATGAAGTCTACAGCTCAGACAAAAAACAAAACAATATATCATAATTCTAGCTACATTTCACATTCATCTCACATACTGTTTTCTTTCTTGTTCACATTATGTGCCTAGTCAGATATGAGAAAATAAAAACTGTTGTATTTAACCTGGTAAAGTATGGTAACATACTCTTGTTAAGTCATATAGTTAATATACAAATTACAGGGTATAATTACCTTAGAATTTGGCATAGGGCCCCCTCTTTAAGACAAGGTTTTACATCCAACATTAGGTGGACTGACCCTGAGGCCAAACCATGTAGGTTGATAGTTGGCCTTGTATATAAATATTTCCATTTGAAATTACATGATTAACACACAAAGCACAAACTGAAAGCTTTTCAGGGGATTTAAAAAGCAATAGGCCAAGGTGCTAGAGGACTCACAGAATGATTTGTTATTTAAATTCAAAGTCTCACATGAATGCTCATAAACAATTCCGGAATTCCCATGGCATAGTTTCATTTCTGTCACTGACCTATAGGTAGTTGGGGAACACTGAAGTCACACAGTATGCTCACAACCATTGCCTGTTTGCAGTGATAGAGGTTTCAATATGATGGCCTCAGCTGTATCGTTGTCTAGCATGATTCACTATAACACTCATGACCATATCTCCTTTTACACATTTCTGTAAACAGCCTGTGAAGTCTTTTCTATCAGCCCATTAACTGTTGTTCTTGGTTATAATCCAAACTTTTTTGCAATAAACCCTCCTCCTATGAGAGTGTAAATGTATTTTCCAGTCTGACAAACAATCTGCCTTATAAAGTGGTGTTTCATAGGAATACTTAGTGTTTCTTGTCCACAGCAAGTAAAGAGTGCATTGGAAATAACAAGCAGAGATTTGACAGACAGAAAAAATACATTCTGTCAAAATAAACAGAGGTGGTGGGCGTTTCTCCACAGTTCAGGGGAGCAGTTTCAGATGGGAAGTTAGCTAAAAATGTGGGCAATGGTTCTTGAAATCACACTCAAGCTGCAAAATTTCCCTGAACTATGACACATGATTTGTTTATGGGGACGTAGTTGTGATCGTAGAGCCTTTACTCCCACATACTGCCCCTAATTCCTGTTTGCTTGCTCAACAATGCAGGGTGAGTGTGTGTGTTAAATGAGTTTTATTAAATTAGGTATACATAAGATTGTCTATTATGCCATTTGATTTTGATTTTTATGAATGCTGTTGATTTACATGTTTTTGTGGTTTAACATTTTCTGGAAGTAAAAATTATAATATTGTCTCATCTATTAAGCTTGAACAAACACTTTACCTTATTTACCAGAAACTTCCATGAAGACTTATAAAATGTATGTCACACTTTATAGTCTCAGACTGGTTGCTATTTTAGGGACAATGATTACCAAATGAATGAAGTTGTCAGCACTCACAGTTGAGTATGTGACACTTTTGGTCGTATACCAATAATACTCAAAAGCCACATGACTGGAACATGACAGGTATTTTGTTAGAGCAGTTTTTGATGAGTCAAACTGCCTCTGTAAAATAGTTGCCACCTCCTGCTTCTGATTAGTACACTGAGTACTTGGTACACTTAGAATAATAGGAATGAGTCATGGCCAAGTGTGGAGGAGACTCCACTCTCTGGGTACTTTTCTCAAATGTGTCAGGGATATTCATGGAGAATCCCGGGAATTCTTTGTTAACTCATGTATCTTCCCCAAGTTATTTTGTTGTGACTAAACCCTGGAGTTGAACAGCTCGTCAGTATTCTGTATTTCTTCCACAGAGAAACAATAATTCATGTTTGCTCCCTGTTCCTTTTTTGATGCTGTACTTTCGTTTTTCTGCAAGCCAGGTGCAAAGGAGACTACATCATCGGGGTGTGTCTGCCACTGAGAGAGAATCAAATCATAAATGGTGTCAAGAGTGTTAAAATATGACACATACAGTTTAGTTTTTCAACCACTTTTCTTGGCTTCAGTAAAAATGATTGTGAGAACATTAAAGTATGTGAAGAAAAACAGAGCATGATAAGTCACCCACAGTGCAAGGGATTTTCACTATGGGTGACTTATAACTGCACTGTAGGAAAGAAGCACTTAAATTATATCTGGCAACCCTATTATTGTAATTCTTTTGAGTGCAATTTATAAGTAAATGAATGAATAATGAAAATGTATCATAATGGTGCAACTTCTAGTTTTTGTCATTGAACACAATGCTATCACAATTAGGCTGCCAAATGGTTGATTTTGAAATTGTGATTAATTGGTGAACTTTGATGGTTAATAGCAGATAATTGCATTTGCAATCACATATATATAGTTTTTAAGTCCATATTAACAATGTGAATTAAAAGTGTCCTGTTTTGGGAAATTAATGAGTGTAATAATATATATCTAAAACCATGAACCAAAGGTATGAGACATCTTCAAGGCCTCTTTCTGTGAAATACAGAATAAGCTCCTCCATAATGTTGACTGGCCTGAGGTCAGTTACTTTCCATTTAACAAGTGTGGTAGGTAATTTCCCTACAATCGCCAACAGGATAGGCAGTAAAGATAATTGATAGTTGTAGGTAACTTCTTCCGGGTCTGTGGCAATTCACACACTCAAAAATAAATGCTATGCTGGCTGTTGCTATGTCGTAGCCCGCAGACATCAGTCTGATTAGATGCACCTGTTGGCTTAGTGCATAGATGGTAGCTCAAACTGGAAGTGCTCAAGTGGTACTTTAATTCTGTTTGACAAAAAGTGTACCAGGGACAAAATAACCTGTGATTGAAAAAATGAGCTACTTTCACATCTTAATCACATCCCAATTTATTTATTAATGCTAACAGCTTTGTATGGGGTTGTGGGGTGGAAAGTGTTCTACCAAATGTGAAAGACCAAAAAAATAAAATAAAGTAGAGGGGAACGGGAATCACTAGGGTTTATGGCAGAGACTGCATTAGCAAATCAGCTGCTTGATGCTGCTGTTTTTTTGAAGTGAGACTTCCCCCCTTATAGAACATAACCTCAAACATAGGTAACTTTAACCAAAAACAATCACATCATATCCCAAGAGAGATCATAATGGCGTGTCTGTATTTTAAAGAATATATTATAAAGTGACTCCAAAGACATGCATCTGGTTTACATGCTCAAAACATTTTAAACACTGGTGCTCTAAATTGGCAGAAAACTAGTGCTAGAATGCATTCAAGTTAGAATCTGATCAAAATGAAAGGTATTGGTAAATCCAGTCACTACAACAAGGGATACATGGATTAGAGTTATAGTTGTAATATACAAATAAACAGCAGATAATCACACATTTCTGCTTTTGTTCATCATGTTAAGTTGCTCTTGTGTTTCTACTCAATCAAAGGTATAATATTGATTTATTACGCTGAAACAGACTTGATCACGTGTACTGTCACCTTACATCAGTTTATTGCTGCAATAAGACTCTCTCCTTTCACATCACAGAGTTGCTTTACTTCACACACCCTGTCTCAGCAAAACACTTTCAAGCTGAAATTACAAGCTTTAACTGTAGGATCATTTATTTCCTTGTGGCTTTTTTAACTGAGAGTTAAGTTAAGTGGCTGTAAGGATCATTACACTCGACCTCACTCGCACCTTTTGTGAGTTAAGAAACACAACCCCTAAACACCAATAGTAGCATAACATAATGTGATTTTATGTATTCACAGTTTTTCTGTAGTGGTAAATGACTTTGGTTGTTGATTGATTTTGAAGGTGGGACTGTCTAGGTAAGCAAACAAGGAAGTGTGTCATGCTTACAGTAACAACTTATGATACACACCTACCTGCATGCATGCATGCATGCACACACACACACACACACACACACACACACACACACACACACACACACACACACAAACACAAGCCGACACCTGTGGGCTCTGTGGAAACCTTCTTTAAGCTGCTTTACAGGAAGTTGTTTCATAAAAATGCCATGCTGAACAAGTATGTCGTCATGAGTGTCAGTTGTTCCTCATAGGTTGCTGACACAAACAAAAAGAGGGCTTAAAAATAAGCTCCACCCAAAGTGAAACTTACTTTGAAGGAAGTCACACGTCTGAGCTGTCAGACAACCAAAGGAAGCCGAGCAAATGGTACGAGCTTTTTCTGTTCTCTGTGTATTCTCTTGTTTCTATCAGAAAACATGTCATTTGAATGTATTGGTTTTGGCTTTCGTGATGTATCATGTTTATGTCACGGTACTTAACTGCCTCTCGTGCATGAACATAGTTTCTTATGTCTTATGTCTAAGAGAAATACTTGAAATACCATTGGGCAGCAGCCCATGGAATTGTGTGTGTGTGTGTGTGTTGCCATGTTACTGTGTGTGTGTGTGTGTGTGTGTGTGTGTGTGTGTGTGTGTGTGTGTGTGTGTGTGTGTGTGTGTGTGTGTGTGTGTGTGTGTGCGCGCTGGAAGCTTGCCTAAATCTGAACCGTCATAGTAAAAGCTTGGTTTCAATCGCCCTTATATTGCTTTCGCTGCTAGATCATTGTGATAATTGTGTGAGTTTTTAAAGCAGCAAGCAACCTCTTTTGGCTTCTTTAGTTTGACTTCCTTAAAGTAACAATAACAGGAGCAAAAGTCTGCTAGCTTGCAGCTAAAATTAAACGGCATATGTGAGTTGAAACGTGTTGTGATATTACACAACATGGGAAATCCCAGTGACTGTAATACTTAAAACATCTGATGACAAAGATAACTGATAATAGCTTTGATAAAGCCTGATTTCTAATCAAAACACAAGACTCTCCACTTCGACATTACAATCCTGAGCACACTTACTTTCATAAATTGTATTTTCTGTGGTGTGATCTGTGAATACATGTAGATTTCATTCATTCTAACCAGAGATATGTAAATCATTCAACAAAGAAGTACATTGACTTTAGAGTTGTAGAACAAAGGACGATCTCTTTCACCTTTACAAAATTAAGGTGGATGAAAAATAGAAATACTTTTAAGATAGTACACAACAATGCATTAAAGTCACTCTACTCCATATGCTCCATAACTCACAGACAAGGCTCAATAATTAGATCAGTATTTCACTAAAGTATTAGCTTACTATAGTCACAGAAATTAGAGCTTAATCTAATAAATTAACACTTTAGAGGGCATGTTGCACCAGCTTCTCATAAATAGATCTGATTATTATCAATAGAATCATCATGATCCACTGTTGTCCATTTCCTGAAACGCATCACACGCTCTCTTGGTATTTATTACCCTTGGGAGTTTCCTTAGATGTAGTTTCTGTTGAGCACAGAAACTGTCGCTTCAAGACCATTTGGTGTAGAGAAGAGTGAGAGAGATTATGTATTTGTCTGGAAGTCCCCCATTTTTGATGTAACTTCATATAGTTTTTTTTTTTCCTGGAGCAAAGTAATCATATTTAAGTAAAAGATGTCAATACTATTTCAAAACTGTGCATTAGCAATATGAAATCAGGTGCCTGAAAGATCATAGCATGAGAGACATTCCACAAAAGTTGCTGTATATATATATATATATATATATATATATATATATATATATATATATATATATATATATATATATATATTTTTTTTTTTTTTTGTTTTTTTTTGTTTTGTTTTGTTTTGTTTTGTTTTGTTTTGTTTTACTTGAGGAATCCACAAGATTTGAGATTATGAAACAACCTGAAACCAAATATAGCATTAACTGATAATATCAGTACTTAATTTCTTTGGTAGTGCATTCAAATAAAATAGAAAGAAATAGACCATTTCTTAAGAAAGAGGGCAGATTCCCTCAGTGGGTATGGGTCAACAACGCCCAAGCACATCAGCAGAAACAGGCTTACACTGGCATGTTTCACTGGGACTTTCCAATTGCTCGATACCCATAGAAAACACTTTTGTATGTTATTCTTTCAGGAAGGGCCATCTACAGGGCCTTTACAGATAAGATTGCTTATTGTTTGTAAAGCCAACAGATTTGTACAGTGTATGCTTTATCCCCCAAATATAGATTCCATAACAAGGATGTTTGTAAAGTATGCTGTGGTTAAACAAATCAGTAGTGGTTTGCAGGGCTTAGCAGGATGGGTTTTTTTCTTGCAACCACCCAAAGGCAGCCCCAGCCTCTCTGCTGGCTTCATTAGCATAAGAGTTACATTTATAAAACATGTTAGAAAATAGATCATTTGCCCACTGAGATAAAAAAAAATAAAAACACTTCCCCTATCTGATACCCACAGATAAGAGATACCCAAAGATAAAAGTTGAAAAATCTCTGCATCACAGGCCTCAATGTTGATGAGTGCGCCACTAAGCCTGCCACTTTAATGGTTTCCTGGTGGCACCATGCTTCAATGAACTAATTAAAAATACATCATGTGAAGTAGAAAGATCTTGTAAGAAAGCTATTCACTTGACTATTCACTTTTAAATTTGAACTTTTAACTCTCTATATTGATTGGTTCAGACGTTTACATTTGACCTCTTGATTCTCTAAAGGATATTCAGGTCATCTGATGAGCAGCCTCAGAGGCTTGCTCTTTCCTGTGTTTTTTATTGTCATCATTAGTTCTAGTATTTCATCTTGACATATGTCTGCTATACACATTGTAGTCCATGCAGTCTTCTCTTTACATAGTGTAATCTACCCATGTCTGTGAGGCTTATGCTGTTTTAAATGTGCTACAGAGATTCATTTGACTTACATTGACTATTCTTGTTTGTCTTTTCAACAGGCACTTCACTGGAACCTAAATCATTCTCTGTGAGTAATCACTGCTGTTGTTTTTTTTTCAACAGTTAACATCATGTTGCTGATAGAGAATGATATCATCAGTCAGGAACTCGTTGTTAACAAAGCCCCCATAAGCACATATTTTTTGGGGTTGGGTGAGAAAGAGACTTTCCTAAGAATAGCTGGTGATGTCGTCATGGAAATGAGTAAAACCGTTGAACATGTGACTGTCACTTTTAAGAGTTTCAGATTCGTCACCTACAACATTTTTACTGTAAGTGAGCATCATGGATACTCAGTTTAGAACCAACTGAACTTTTGCACTTTAAGGATCTAAAACGGTTGTGACACTTACAAAAGTATTCATACAGCTAAACTGTGTGGGTGTATAGTGAGTCTAGTGGGCTTTATATTGATCATATCCTTTTGTATGTTTTTGTTGTAAGTAATTTTAGCCTTAAAATGATGACAGTGTGGAGCAGAAGCAGGGTGAGCTATGTCTGATGTGATGATCAGTCAATATGGGCACATGTGAGAGTGAAACTCATGGGAACTGTGGCCATGGGGCCAGGGGATTTTTTAAGCATTACGTGCCCAGAGATAGCCATTTATCTGATGTCGCTCTTTTGTTACCGGGTAATAATGTAAACAGTTTTTCTTTTTGTCTTTTTAGAAATGAAAAGCTGACATTCTGTCTGCTGGCCCTGCTGTGGCACTTTGCTGCCAAGAGTAAGTACACCAGTGTTATCAGTTCATCAACACGCCTTCACCTTGGTTAATACTGAAACTAGTGGTTAATCTTTCAAGAAAGTAGGCACATAGGATTTTTTTAATTCTCTTTTATATTGCTTTTGTTGAAAAGCTCACTCTTGCTAATAAGTTGAATGTTAATATTTAAACAAGTAAAATGTCTCTGCAACAAATATTGAGTTACAACCACCAACCAGTTACCTCGGCTTAGCATAAAGACTAGAACCCAAAGTCAAACTAGCTGTTTCCTATTTTTTAAAGTGCTTGTGCTTAACTACGCTAACCGGCTACTTGCTGCAGGCCTCTATGCACCATACAGAAGTCAGTGTAGTATCAATCTTTAAATTTCATTCTCAGCAAGAGAAGATAGTATTAGGTTACTGTTACTTTCCTGCCCATACAGACTAACACAGTGGCTAGCTAGGGAAGAAAGCTACACATCTTGAAAGCTAAAGATATGGACTGTTTACCCAGAACTTGGTAGACAATTACAACAGAGACAAAGGTCCCATTAAGACAACCATTAACTTGAAATCACCAAAGATGAAGATAAAAGGTAAAATGCAGAATCAATTTTAGTTTTCCAACCTTTCAAAGTAAACCAGGAAAACGCTTAAGCGTAACATTTAATTTGATAGGTTTTGATTACGAAAAAAAGAGAGGCACACTATCAGTCATTTATTATGTAATATAGAGAGCAAACATAGACCCAAAGGGGAACCGAGAAAAGTGTCCTGCGTCATTAAAGAGAGCTTTAAATAAAGCCTCAACCTTAACCCTGACCTTCAGGCTCACCCAAACCTCAAGTGAGTGCTGTTAGCTTAATGAACTCAGCTTAGGTTGCTTTCTACTCTAACCATAGACAAAGCAAACAGTGTCATTTAAGGTTTTACGTAACATAACAAACACGTCTTGACAAGACAGATTTGAAAGCCAATAATTTTTCTGCCTTTATTTCTCTCTTTAAAAAATATAACACTGCATGGCTTGTTGAATTCTCCAGTCAGTGCTTCCACTTTGGCAACTCACTGTTCATGGTCCATGATTTTGATTTCTTACCTTTAACTTCACCTTTACCTTTTTTTAGGGCTCATGATGTTTATTACTGAAAAAATGTTTTCACGTGAACCACAGTATTCCTAAAATAAAGGACTTAAGAAAACATTATTTTAAACTTTGGGCTCCTGTGGCTCAGTGGGTACAGTTTGTCCTCTCTAAATCGGAAGGTTGGCGGTTTGATCCCAGCTCCAACAGTCACATGACTAAGTGTCTTTGGGCAAGACACTGAACCCCAAATTGCTCCCTCTGTTGTTCAGAGGTGTGTGAATGTGTATGAATGATATTAGCTAATACTGATGGGTCCCTCACTATATATAGAAGCCTCTACCATCAGTGTATGAATGTGGTGTGAATGGGTGTATGTGACGAGTAGTGTGAAAGCACTTTGAGTGATCAGAAAGACTAGAAAAGCGCAAGTACAAGTCCATTTACCATTCAAACTCTATGTAAATGTTTCTGATTGTGCACCAATCAGATTTGATTGTCTCTGATTTATTTCTTCTCAAACCCGCTTACCTATCTTTTCAGTAGATGCTGCTGTGATTAGGCTCAAAGGAGAGGTTGGAGGAGAAGTGATCTTTCGCTGCCCGGTTGAACGAAGGGATATTCAACATCTGTTCTTGCAGAAGGACCTTTCTTTTGTGAATGGCTACTATAAAGAAAAAGTCCTACCTAGCACATGGCCGAACACAAAGATGGATAAGGAAACAATGACTGTGCACATGAACAGTTTGAACGTTTCGCACGAAGGGAACTATGACTGTTTGATCGAATACACCAACACTCATGAAACTCTTCCAACAGTTATACACCTCAGTATCACAGGTATGAGCATTGCATTTAAAATTCATTCAAATTCATGTCATTTGAACACTTTAGTTGGAGGGTGTAGATAATTCAAGCGTTTTTAAGTTATCATGTTATAATAGTGAATATGAAGTTATTTCAAAGCACCTTTATAACTTACCCATTTCTGACTTTTTAGGGGGAATGGTTTTACTATCTGGAAGTAGTGCAAATTAAATGGATTTAGAAGGTGGGATGGTTAAACGCACAGATATTGATGTCACATATTGTGGAATTGAAAGATTATAGAAATCCTGCCTGCTCAATCTTTAAAAAATGTAAGTACTATATCATCAAAAGCTAATAGTGAGTAAACACTTTCAAAATGTTGGATAATTGGGACGTTGATTAGAGGTCAATGCCCCTGTTTTCAATTTATGTAATTCTACATTATCCAGTGGGGTAAGCATGGACTTATTTGTCATGTATTGAATCTTAATTTTGAGTCTGGTCTACTTTTACTCTATCAGGGATGGGTTGTTTAAAATCCCAATAATAAGTACCAGATCAATCTCTCCCTTTTCAATTCCTGTGTTTTCAAAGTCAGGCAGGGAAAGCCTCTTGGCAGGTTATCCATTCAGAGCACTCTCATGTTCATGTGTGAAAGATAATCTAAGTTTACATGCCCATCATATTGCTAAGTATTATTAATCCCTATCAAAAACCCCTCTTTGCTGAAAACCACCATCTCATCACTCTCATCAGCATATTTGTTTATATATGTTTCAATTACTTGTTTGTGAGTTTGTGTTTTCACTACCGAGGACTCTTTGGGAAATACACACTTCATGGTGCTTGCATTCAACAGGGCTACTTTGGGAAACCTTGACATTCTTGAGGTTTCTCTGAAAGTGCGCTTCTTCCCTCTTTCTCTCACTCCTAGCAAACTTCAGTGTGCCGGCATACACAGTGCTCCATCAGGATGAAACCCATTGGCTAGTGACGTGTTCATCTCATGGCGGCTACCCGACCTCTACGATGATCTGGAACACAGATGGGAGTGAGATGGTGAAAGTTGTTAACAGCAGTGAAATGACTGATCCTATCACCTTGACAATCAACAGCTCCAGTACTGCTCTCTTCAACTGCTCCAAGGGAGAGATGAAGTTAATCAGCTGCTCTGTAGGGAGCGTCACATCACCACTGTTCTCTGTCTGTGAGTACCAAACATTAAGAAATCAGTCCTTATGGTTTCAATATCAAAATCTGAATAAAGGGTTATGTTTAGCTCCTGGGGAAGTTTTGGGAAGTGTGAAAGGTGTGAAAACCCTCAGTATGAGTCCCCTTTCATGTCTGCTGTTAGGGAAAGATCTGAGGGAATTTTTGCAGCCTTTCAAATCTTGTACATGTTGCACTGTTTGATTGTCATAGCACAGTGTAGAGTTGATGTAGGACTTTAAGATTTGACGAGGAAGCTGATCTGTGAGGAAATATTTATTTTCAGCTTTAAGTGAAGCTTAAATGCTACCTCAAGCTTTATTAGCATGCTAAAAGTGAAAATTCTATTAGGCTGATGTCTGTTTACTTGGTTTACCATCTTAGTTCATGCATGTTGGTATGATATTTTATCACTTGATACAAAGTACAGCCTTATGTTTGGAATATAATGAATAGTTAGCAGGTATTTGGCCATAAAGCAAACTATTGGAAACAAAATTTGATTATTATTTGGACCTTTAGCTATACAAGATAGGACAGCTAAATGGAGATGGAAAACATAGGGAGGAGAGAGCAGTGGATGGCATAAAGCTGGAAAAATGGGTTGCTGAACTTAACTAAGTTGTAAATTAGTTTGGTTGAGTACAAGATATTACTTGAATGAGACTTTTGTTACAGTTTAACCGTTTTCATCTGACCTGTAGTACTTTAAATCACACCTGACATTGTTATTATTCTGACTACTGAACACATGTAGTCTATCAATGCAATGACCAGCGTTGATCGTTTTAAAAGTGATGAAGTAATGAACAATGTTATTGTACTTATTTTTAACTGACATTGATCACTGCATTTTAATAGTTACTGCTGATTATTAATCACATTCTTAATATCATGTTTAAAAGTCCTTTATATTGTATTTCAACACAGTTTTTAAGTCCATATTAACAATGCAAAGCAACGCATGACAACCTGAAGACGTTCTTTGACTGGCCTGCAGTCAGTGTTCTCCCATTTAGCAAGTGCTGTAGTTAGCTTCTTCAATTTAGTTTCATCCACAGGGTGTGAGGATTCACATACTTCAAAAAAGTTCTCTGCTGGCTTTATGATGGTCTTGTCTGCTGTCATCAGTCTGATTAGATGGCCTGTATGCTTAGCTCACAGGTGGTAGCTCAAACTTAAAGTAGTTTGCTGATATGTTAGTTCTGTTTGACACAAAGTGCATATTACTTTTGACTTTGGTTAGGGCCCACACTATTTTTTTTACGTTTAATGTGCCACTCAAAAGAGGAGTGGTGTTGTTATTTTTCATCATGATAATAGCAGGAAGCAGGAGGTAGAAAGTCCCTACAGCGGCTCAACTATGATGTGGTGAAAGGAACAAAATTCCACGTAATTTAAAAAAAATAACACATTGGCTGTGTCTGAAATCACAAACTCATCCTCTACTCACTACTACCGACATATTGAGTTGAATGCAGTTGACTCTATAGTGAGATTGACAGTGATTAAGTAAAAACATTTCGGTCACTACTTGCTTTCTAGCCAGATGCTGAATCATGACATAATGGTTGTCGCATATTCAAATGTGCTGTTGAACACAGGCTGGAGATAAATATCAATAACGGCATGAATTGTAGTTTTTAACACAGTACTGAAGTCTTAAAACGATTTAACATGATTTATTTATTTATATTGTACAAACAGACTGTTGCTCCTGTCTGTCATCATCATGAAGAATGTCTATGAATGTAGACTACAGTTTGTCAAAAAAAAGACTTGCTGAAGTACCCAAATTTTAAATTGATTAAAATGTTATATTAACTTAAATGTATTATTTTATGTTCAGTTATTTTACTATGATTTATTTCAAGTTATTATATTTTTGTTGTGTTGTTTTCTGGTCACCTTAGTTGTTATATCTTGTTTGGAGTAATTTTTGAAATGGCTCACAGTTTAAAGGCCTGATTACTGATTTAAAATGCAGAGAAAACACAAACCTTTCTTGTGTATCTGCTGTTTTCCTACACACTCCAATGCATGATGGGATATATTGCTTGGGTAGTGACCAGCAGTTGTATACTACTTTTCACAATGCATTATGGCAAACAATGAGTCCACTATGTAGGGTATATTAATTCTCACTCAGAATTCAGACAGCACTGCAAAATGGCATTTTCACTGTAAAGTGGATATTGAGTGACTCAGACACAGCCATTGATTTCTGATCTTAATCACTTTAAGATGAATGCTAAAATCTTTTAACATTGACATTACTTTAAAAAAGAGTCAGTGATGTTTTAGGAAGATTTTTTGTATGGGATATAAAACCAAAAAATATGTAAGGCAATACCACAAAGAGGGAAAAGTAGGAAATGTTTGAAAGTTATCATGTAATAAATATTGTTTTAATGCAATATGGTTATATATAACTTATCTATTAACATATCTCTTCTGCTTTTTTTTCTCTCTCTCTCTCTCTCTCTCTCTCTCTCTCTCTCTATGTGTGTGTGTGTGTGTGTGTGTGTGTGTATGTGTTGAATATCTTCTTTCCAAAGGTACATCCAAGCCTCCTGACCCTCAAAGTTACAGTCTGATAATAGTAGCCACCATTCTTGTAGGTGTTACATTGTGTGTCACATTTGTGTGTTTGTGGCACAAACGCAAGAAAAGACATGAAGGTAAGCTTTCTGTAAAATGTAGCTGTTCTTCACTTGCGCATGTTACGAATACAGAAGAGAAAGAATACAGTGGGGATAAAAGCTGTGTCTGTTTCCAGGAACACCAGCAGCACCTGTAAGGCAAAATCAGCTCAATGGAAATGAAGGGTAAGTGAAAATTACTTGACACAATTTCTTAAAGCTTAAAAGGTTACAATAATTTGATAAGGCAGCATGAAATGCTGTCAAAGTGGCACAATGTTCCCTGTAGCTTGTAGTGTAAATCAAATTTACAGCTATCATTTATACAACCTACTACAGTCTTGCAACTGCTGACCTTATCTCCTTTCCTTTCCTCTCCTGTCTTATCTTTATTTCTTTTTTACAGGTCAGGAACTACTCCCACAAGAGAAGAGAAAATTGCCCTCACAGCAGAAGACGCACCCTGAGAGCTGAATTGGAGTAGAAGACACTCTGATTAGATTGAGCAATGTTCTCAAATCTAGGACTGAACTGTGTGTCACTCAAGTGTACATCACATGTGTTACTGACTACTAGGAAGCTAGAACTGACCAGTAACCAAGGATCACGTGCAGTCTAGAATTCCCTGACATTTGTGAATGTATGAGGAACTATTTTCAAAAAGTATTCTTTTACTGGTGAAGCACATTTAGCTTTTTCTTAAGAAATACTGGACTTCCCCCCACAAAAAGACTTTTTCAATGTTTGGGGATGAATTTGTTGTTGCGAGCTGGAGATCAGGCCCTGATTGGAAAGACCCTGCAGCATGTTGACCAGTAAAGACAAAAACCCCA
Source organism: Notolabrus celidotus (assembly GCF_009762535.1). Lineage (NCBI taxonomy): Eukaryota > Metazoa > Chordata > Actinopteri > Labriformes > Labridae > Notolabrus > Notolabrus celidotus. Next base: position 12,816,783 of record NC_048285.1, read on the forward strand.
AACACTGCTTAGAGACTTATTTAATTGATAAACTGACCTCTATGTATGATGAAGCCGTTACACTTTATGTGTGTCATTTTGCACTGCGCTTCATTGTCTTAAATGCAGCTTATTGTTATAGCACTTTGAAATGCCCTGTTTTTATCTTTTTTTTTAACTTTTCAATGTCGTAATTGAAGAGTTAATGTAAGTTTCAATCTGTACTGTAGTTCCCTTTTTTACATTCAGGGTTTTAATTTTGAATTGTTAATTGTGTCAGTATCAAAAGCTGCAAATAATGCCAATAATGCTGCTGGAGATTTTATTCTCTGCATTTTGCTTCTCCATTTGAATATTGGAAATGTAAGGTGCCGTATTGACACAGTCCACTTTGGTACCTGTATGTGCAATATTGTCCAGAAACTGAATGTTTTTTTTAATCTTATTTGAACTGCTTTTTGCATTTATGCTTTGCGTTCTTTTCCTCATACATATTTCATGTTTTCTCAGGTTATTGTTCTCATGTGAAAAAAAACCTGTTCAAATTATAAAAAGCCATATATTTATTCATTTTATTTAACGCCTGCCTTTCTTCAATGTCACATAACATTGTTTACAATATCTGTAAGCAGACCTCAATTATTCATCCTTCTTCAGAAATGTAAACAATGGCTGCTTTCCAGAATCCCTTTGTATAAAACACTTTTCTACTGTTTTTACTCAGTTTTTTTATTTGTTTGTTTGTTTGTTTGTTATCTTATTTATCAGTCAGTAGCCCAATCCATAGGGTCCGTAAAAACCAGAGCATTGCCAGGTAAAGTCCTTGACAAAGACTGGAAATAGACTATAATAGCACTACTGCGTGGTTCCACAACTCTGACATATATAGGATGAATAAGGTGTCTTGTTCATTTTTTGCATATTTGATATTGAAATGTCCAGGCAATTAAACTTGTGAAACAAAACTTGAGTTCACTTAGATTTGAGTCAAAATGTACTCTTTAAACTGCAACAGTTTATTGTATACACAATTAATCACTGCATTACTCTAACTGGGGCTTATTTATTAACAATAAAAACAATATATAGTGTAACATCCAGTTTTTTTCAGTTGCAATACCACTGCATTGTCACTAGATGTAGTACTAAGGCCAGAGAGTCCGGAGAAATCCCTGACTGGCGTGTTTGGTGTTGTAAATGAACTGTACTCTCACTGGTGCTTTTCTAGTTTAGACCACTCACATGTTTCTACACTACAAGTCTACTTCATCTATTCACACTGCATTCATAAGCTTGTGGTTACGTATAGTGCCCATCAGTGTTAACTCCTCCGCATGTAATTAAACCGCCTACCTTCAGTGTTAACTCCTCCGCATGTAATTAAACCGCCTACAATCAACGGACGACTGACTCTACCTCTGAGTCACAGCTGCCCTTAAATTGCATATAAACCATCAGATCACTACTTTCAGTTACCATATCAATGCACCTAATCACATCCCGACAATCAGAAACAACATCATCTCTGCCTGCCAGGGGGAAAAAAAATATGTTTCTGTATGAAACACATGATGAGGTATCAAATCTAACAGTTAAGACTGGGTAAGTAATGTATGTCTAACCTCAGTGTGTGGTAACCTGCCAGGTGAAGGATGAGCAGCACTGATTACTGATACTAATGAAAAGAGCAGACAGAGGATTAAAGACTTGATGCAAGAGTCCAAAAAAAGATAAATTGTTAATTCCAAAGTAAAAAAAACTGTCTTTCTTTTTGACCGCTTCTGTCTCAATCCTTGTTCATCTCCTCTTCTTTGTTTATCTCTCTTTATCCTATCCACTTCCTCCTTCTCTCACATTGACTCACTCTAAAAACACCTCCACTTCTCTTCCTCGCTTGCTTTCTCTTTGTCTCATGAGTCACTGTGACAGGCTGTCAGTCCACCTCTCTGCCCTGTGTTTACATTGGGCAGCAGAGCAGCACCAGGCTGGTTGCACTCCAGGAATGTAACCCCCGAGGTCCCTGCCCTCCTCCTCCATCTCCCCCTCCTGCTTCTCTTTTCCCCTCTCTCCATCTCTTTCCTTTCCCACCTTTCATTTGATTCACTTCCTCACCCTTTTTTTTTTATCACTTTCCTTCTATTTCTTCCTCCATCACTTCACTTTTTCCCTCCTCTCCCCCTCCTTCCTCTCATTCTGCCACCTTCCCCTCCTTTTCTCTTAGCCTTTTTCCCCTTCTTCTCCCTCCCCTTTTCTCTTTCCCCTCTTTAAAATTCAGAAAGCATTGTCCAACTCACTCGCACCCCCCCCAATTCCCCTGTCATCATCCCCCTGCCTCCCTCTTCTCCCAATCTCTCCATCCTCCCTCCCTCATTCCTCTGCTGTCTAACCCAAACAAACCAGGGAGGACTTTCCTCTGTGGTGGCTGCGGAAGAAACACACCACATGTCAGACTTGGTTTAAACATAAACATTAGTCAATTTGAGGGACTGTAAAAGGATATGAGGCGCTTAACTACAATATGACATAGAGCTACTATTAAGAAATCTTAATGCTAAATATTACCACTGGTTCATCAAAAAAATCAGAGTCCAGAGCTGTACATTGTGGCATATTTTGTCAAAAGTATATTCTTTGGATTGAGGGAACTGAATTCAGCTGTATTAGAAGGTGCCTTGGATTTCATATGGCTAGATGTTAGCATTGATAGTGGGGAACCAACTTCCAGATTGAAAATAAATATTTCAGAGCATTTGAGACATGAAACTCTGAGCTGCATTTCACAATTTAGTTGCAAAGTAGCATTAAGCGTCAAAGAATTTAAGTTCTCAAGGCAAAGAAAGCAGATTTCGTAATAATGAGGCAACCCTGCAGACCGTTCAGTTTTTCCAGTGACGCAGCAGAGTGTGTAATCTCCTTTATAATGGGGAACCTTTTCAGTCAGAACACGGTCCTGTGGCATTTCTCAGCAAGGAGCGTGTGACCTCTGCCACACTGTTCCGAGTGGCGTCCATACCAGGGGGATTTATAATCAGATTAAACTAGTTATGAAAGTCAACTAGATTAGTTTTAGTGCAGAGAACCGGAGCACAAGGCATTGATTCACAGCAGGATAGGGGAGCTGATCAGCATGAGGGAGATTGGGCTGTTAGTGTTCTTAAAATAACAGCAGGTAATTATCTGTCCATGGATAAGATAAGTGTTTGTATGTGTGTGTGTATGTGTGTGTGTATGTTGTGTTGCAATGCAAACATGGCAGAATAAAGTAGCACATTAAACATAAATGAAAATTAGAGACATATGTGTTATGAAGTGTTCCCCATTTGTGAACCGAAGACAAATCATAGTCAATGTGATGACAAACTGTAAAGTATATGAGTACTTGTTTTGTTTTGGAACTTTACTGATTAGCAGCAATAGAAAAAATAAGTGACTTTGATACATTTGTTGTCCGCTTCCCCTTTTATTCCAAGATCATTCCATTCCTGTGTTTTAAATGTCAGTGGTATGTCCTGTCTCTGTAAGCAGTTACCTTTTGTAGATGTTTTAGTTTGAAGACCCACAATGAGTCTGATGGAGCAGAGACAGTGAGAGAGCAAACGGGTCAAGAGGTTCAGCCCTGGTACCTCAGCTGAGTGATCATGTTGTTGCTGTCACTGCAGAAAGCCTCCCTCTGACCCCCAGAGACAGAAGAGCTGACCTGGAAGCATTTATCACCTCAGTGCTTTCTGACCTTTGACCTCCAGGCCTGAGATAGGGAAGAGACGTGCTGGAGGGAAGAGGGAGAAGAGATAAAGAAAGGCTTAGTTTGTGAAATAGAACTTATAGGCGAGGGGAATTCTGTAATTCCTGTGGAAGAATTGTGTTGTGCACTACAAATTTATAGTGGCAGGTTTATGAAACTGTTAGAAACCAATGTGGGCTTTGTGAATGTGCATCACAGATAATATTTATCTTGGTCACAGGATAAAAGATTTCTAGTTTTGTTGTGTACTCCTGATTTTATCAAGCCAAAAAGCACCAATAAAGACATGAAAGAGCTAGGAAAAAGTTGGTATGGAGGGATGTTTGCTGGCTCGGAGCCCAATAGAACTATTAACACCTCAGAGTAATGGTGATACACCCAGGGGAGTTCTTGGCCGTGGCGTTTTCATCCATGCTTTGACCCGGTATCTAAAGTTGTGTGTGAGTGTAAGTGTTCGAGGTAGATGAGTGAAATCTGAGCAGCCATTGACTAGAGTCACATCTCCTCTGAATATTTATAGAACTGCTTAAGATGTGACCTTTTCTTTGGCACCCACCCACATTAAGAGAACTTGTTGCATAGCTCTTTGAAGATGGTCTGACACTTGAACTGATGTATTCATGGTTTATTTCAAATCCCAAAAGCAACATAACAGCTGGTTACAGAGTGAAAGATATGCAAAACTAGCACACAAAATTACACTGAGGATTATTAGCTCCAGATTCCTTTAAACACAAATAATTTCACAACAGTTGAATGTTCCTGCAGAAACTAACTTTATACCATTTCAGTGAGAGCTTAGACGTGTACGTTTCTACTCCTTTAAGAATCAAGAATTGTGTAATCAGCTTTGTTTCAAAATAAAAACATGCTAAATATAAATGTGAAAATAAATATAGGCTTGAGTTAGTGTATCAGATAAAGAACAAGCATAAAAAATAACACTAGTTTTTATGAGGCAATCTCCTCCATGGAGCTACAAAACAAAGAGGGCTTTTATTAGAATGCTACAAAGACTTCATGAACCTTTTAAAATGTTGTATATGGAACTATCCTAGTAAGTAAAAATCATTCAACTGTATGTGTCGATCTAATTATCCAACATGTATATCTATGTAGGCATGTATGTATGCAAGTATGTATGAACCCATAACCCCAGCCCCACACCCCTAAAACCAGGTCAGCTCAAAAGTGCAACACTGAAGTCAATTCATACTACTTTCAACATGTTTATTTGATCACTGTTGATTTATTCACTCACCAAGCAATAGCTGTTTATTTCTTTATCATTATTCACACATTTCATTAAACTCCAGCCACTTTATTACTATCACACTCTGTACCTTAACTGTCAGTTTTTTTTAATCATTATTATAATTTCTTCTTTTTTGGGGGGGGGGGGGGTGCATTTCATGACATGAAATATGGGGAGCAGAGAGCGGGGGAAGACTGTACAGTCTATGGGGAACACACCCACCAGACGGCAGAGGCTGGAAGCTGAACCAGCGAACACCGCAAAAAGGACCACTGCCTCCGTATATGGGGCACCAGGCTAATGGTGCCCTAACTGTTAGTTGTTGTTTTCTTTACCGGATTGTAATGTTGCTGTATGGAAATGCTGCTGGACAAAGTTGACATGTATTTCTTTTTAAAATGATAATTATGTGCCTATCCTATACTATGTATGCATCTATGTATGCATCTATGTATGCATCTATGTATGCATCTATGTATGCATCTATCTATCTATCTATCTATCCATCTATCCATCTATCCATCTATCCATCTATCCATCTATCCATCCATCCATCCATCCATCCATCCATCCATCCATCTATCTATCTATCTATCTATCTATCTATCTATCTATCTATCTATCTATCTATCTATCTATCTATCTATCTATCTATCTATCTATCTATCTATCTATCTATCTATCTCTCTCTGTGTGTGTGTGTGTGTGTGTGTGTGTGTGTGTGTGTGTGTGTGTGTGTGTGTGTGTGTGTGTGTGTGTGTGTGTGTGTGTGTGTGTGTGTGTGTGTGTGTGTGTACACAGTAGACAATGTTCTGTTGCCTGAAACACTCAGACAGGTGATCAAACTGAAGCTGACTGTGGTGTTGCAGGACTGTATGAGTGGAGCTGATGAAGAGAACAGAGGCCAGTATGAGGGGCTGGTGGGTAAGATGCCCAGTTGGCTGCAGATGGCTGGCAGCCTCAAGTTTCTGCAGAGCCATCAAAGCCCATCAAAGTATTTATGTGTGTGTGTAAGTATGTTATGTGTGTTGGGAAAGACTGTAAGTGACATCACGCTATAACAAGATGTTTGTTCATTGTTTCAACATTGCATGTCTTGTTCAGTGAAGAACTTTCCCACTGTGTGAAAGCCAAGGATGGATGTTTTCATTTCACAGCCCTACTGTGAAGATTCCTGTACTGTGACCTAATTTGGTTCACGGTGACATTTTCTCCTGAAGTGCAGACAACTGCACAGCCATAAATTGAAGAACATTGCTTGCTCTCTGCCCCATGCACACATGAAACAGAGCCGGGGCAAATTAAAGAGACAGTACAATTTATTTAAGACCAGATAGTGAAAAGTAATGAGTTTGAATAAACATCACTAAAAGATTAATGATTGGGGGCGTTATGTTTCTATGGTGTGGCAGAGTACAGACATTTTATTATATTTTTTTAATATTAAATTTAGTATCATCTCATCAATTTATCCTCTAACAAAAATTAAACTCTCAACAGTGTGTACTGAAAAGTGAATACTTTAAATATCAAGTTTGTTAATGTGTGTGCATGTGCGTGTTGGCCACATGTATGGCAAACTATCACTTCTGGCAAAGGCTTCTGCAAACAGCTGTGCAACATTTCTATATGCAAAAGCGTTCTGCATATCAACTGCTGCATCTTAGTATGTTTCTGTGTGTGCGTGCATGGGCTGAAGACCTGTTGTTTATTGCGACTTGGGGAACTGAAGCTGAGAAAGGATTTGAAGAAAAATGGCTGACATACTGTGCAAGCTCCAGATACTTGACACCAGCAGGTCCCTACAGCAACCTTCACTTAAATTTATCTCTACACCCAGACGTGTTGAGGGATTCAAGGAGGGACGGGCTGTACGGCACCTAATGTGGCAGGAATATATCATATGAATGAAGCAGTCTATGCAGGCAGTCTCTTTAGTATGTTTTCACTTTTTTATTCATTATAACCAAGATCTTGGCACCAGGCTTGCATTTGTAAGAGCTTTAATGTGTAAATAAAGATGTTGTGTGTGCATGCATGTGTGTGTATGTGTGTATTAGCATGTGTAATAAGAGACACCTGAGACAGTTAGAAGGTCATTCCAGGAGTCTGGTCACATAGCTTTGATCATTTTCTTGTCGCCTCAGAAATAGACCACAGAGGACGGGTTGGGCACAAACTCCCCCTCTTTGAGTGTGTGTGTGTGTGTGTGTGTGTGTGTGTGTGTGTGTGTGTGTGTGTGTGTGTGTGTGTGTGTGTGTGTGTGTGTGTGTGTTGGTCCTAGGGAAAGACCGAGGCAGGGTGCTGGCCAAGCAAACTGACAGGGAATCCACAATTGTTTGAAGGGCACAAGCCTGTGTTTGCATGACTGCACTAATGCATTAGCACCCATACCTTTGTTTGCCACCTCTTGAATTTGCTGTGTGAATGCAGTCATGCACATGTATGCAAATTAATGGAGGAAACAGTATGCGTGTGTGTGCATTCATGCTAGTGTTAGCATTTAAACCACGATCACACCTCGTAAGTTGTGCAAGCAAAATTCAAGTTGAGTCTCATATGAGATCCATGCATGCACCAGATGCAAGTAAAATTTAGAATGATGGAAATATTACTCATAAATCCTTATTTCTATACATTCTGAAGACACTGTGCATGCATCACCATAAGCATGCAAGCAATCTCATTTTGAATCCATCAAAATCGAAGTGAAAGCTATATTTGCTTCACCGTGCATGGATTCAACATAAATCTGTTGATCAGTTTTCATGTTTTTTTTAATGGGGTGTTGTGTGAGAACAGTTTCACAAGCAGCAGGAGTAGATGTTGAGGAAAGAGATGCCCTGTTCTGTGTTTGGTTTACTGAATTAAAACTTCAGCAAACCTTGTAAGGCTAGAATTCAGTGCACAGTTTGAAGGAGGCCTGAAAGTGTTTAATTTGTCCATAAAGCTGCACATGTAGATAGGAAGTGACTCACCGTGCACAGCACCAAGTAAAAGAACACCACCCAGCAGGCAAGGTTTGTTTCTTACCAAAAAGATTCTACCATCTGCCAAGTCTTCTATTCACGTGATGCTGATTTAAGCATAGATTATCACTTTTTAGCAACCATTTTTAGATGTAGCAAGCTATTCAAGTCACCTGACTAACGTAGTAATTCTGCTTTGTGTAATTTGTATGTTTGGATCCAGTTTCTTAAAGGCAGATGTCTGAATGATGGAGTGTTTACAAGACAACCCTTGCACTTTCCCATACATATTGAAAAAGTATTTGATCTATGTGATTTGACCAGTTTGTTTTTTCCAAAGGAACTTGACAGACATTTGGCAAGCAAGCAATTTTGTGTATCATATTTTGATCATAAGTACATCATCAGTCAATTATTTTTTTTTATATATGTCCTGTGATGATCTTTTAGCTGGTTTAAAACATAATGCAAATACTACTGACGGTTATTAATGAGCTGTAAAAGCAAATAAAATCCTCAGCAACAAGATTATTAATTTGTATAGTCATTATAATGCTTGTAACTACTGCCACATGGTAGGCGTCAGACAAAGTGAATAACAGCATGCGGAAGAAACAGCCTTTATTTACATTTCAGGGCAAATAAGAGAGGTGTGTTTGACTGTTCAAAGACAGCAGGGTTGAGATACTGGTTTAGCCTAGCAGTTAAATGCTGTGCCCCATGAACAGAAGCCTCAGTCCTAGCTCAGTCCTAGATGCAGGTTTCGATTCCAACTTGCAGCCCTTTGCAAGTTTCTTACTCTTCCCACTGTCCGATTCTACAGGATCAAATCATTCATCAGAAAAACTACGGATAAATGTACAGAGCATGATCATCAAAGAGAGTGTAGATACTGCTTTGTCCACAGGGGGCACCATCATTTTTACTAATCTAAAGTTGCCCACAGGAGCTTGGAAGTTGTGTCTAAAATTTCTTCTCTACGTGGTGAATCACACCAGATTTAGCCAAAAAATGTGCTCTATTGTAGATAAAATACTTTCGGTGTGACTAATTGTTACCTTGCAAAGCTATGCTTTGACAAAGCCTCCTTACCAATCCTAACAAATCATTTGGTATTACATTGGCTGTGAGATCAAGGGCTATGGTGAAGATAAGAACACTTTCGAATAGATGGATGCTTCCTCTGTTCTCCTGTTTTTTCTGCAAAGGCTTTCAACCAAACATGGTGTGTGTCAGAGCTAATCTTCACTTAATGGGTGCTTTGGTCTTCTCTGGAGATGTAGCACAAAGAAGAAGATGCTTGTTTGAGTAATTGCCCAGAAAAAAAAGGAGGATCTTTCTCTCAATCTTTGCACAGGGACCCTGTTGGCCGCATTTCAAAAAGTCCAAAGACCCACAGGCTCCATCAATCCATCATAAAGGTATTGCAGCATCTAATCTTCCTCAGAATGGAGCAGCACAGAGCACCAGGGAGATGCAACGCATGCTTGGCCAGCTTCCAACTGTTCTCCCAACAGTTCCAGTGAGACAAATCTCTGGCAGCAGAATAGAAACTCTAAAAGAACGTCACCATAGGACGTGGTCAGATTCACCTTCCTGTTTCACAATCCAGAAACAGCTGACAAAGATGTACAATCAGAGACAAATGCACCCAAACATGCAGGCATTCACTGAGAGGCCAGAAGGAAGAAAAAAAGCCCTGAACAAGAGTTCACACAGTCACACACTATCACATGGGACCGGGTGTAAATCAAAAGCATGTTGCACACAAACCGAGTGGGGGAAATGGGAAGCCCTGAGGATGGGGAGGATGACTGTGATTGAGAGAGAATTTTTTTAACAAGAGAGTGGGGAATATCTACAATTTGTATCTAGTCTGAATCAGAATTTTCTATTGTTCCTTTGAGAAATATCCATCCACATCTGTGAACATGAACACATCTCTCAGTCAAAAAAAGGTTTAAAATAAATATTCAACATATTTTGTAGATTCCAATGGCTGGATTGGACCTGATGGATCAAATGGCATTTTTCTATTGACTTTCCTCATAGCATCTTGGTGGCCTTGGAAACTGGGGTGAAGAAAAACACCTAGCTAGCTTTCCAGTTCAAGGATTTATGTCATGAATATCTAATACAAACGCTTGTTTTGTAAGAAAGAAACATAACAGAGACCCAAATGTTTCTTTATATAACAGCCCAATTCTGCCCTGCTGTAGGATGCACACTGGATATTATTGTATTAGCTATAAACAGAACTGAACATTCCCAAGTTCAGTGATTATGTCTGGGGGGTTTGGCAATATTTAAGAACTGGGTTTCATCAAACTTCTTTAGTTTAGGGTAGTCTGTAATGCATTGAGTTTGTCTTATATATTATAGTGTACTTCCTGCCTTTGTCATACGTTGAACATTTCCCCTTTTCTACATTTACATATACAGATTATTTTGTATTACTTTATTCTCCAGCTTTTCCTCATATTCACACCTCTATTGTCATTCCTTTTATGTGTCAGGAGAGATTGGAGAAATTAAAAATGTGAGCTGCATAGCTTTTACCTTACAGACAGATCCAATCACTTTCAACCCTGTCTGATATAGGATTTTCTCTACTGATACATTTGTCGGCTGATACAGAACGTTTTTTAGGTAGAATGAATGATCCTTTCCTTTATGAATTGTTCTTTAATTTTGCATCAATATTACAGTAGCTTTTTACACACAATAACTGTATTTAAAAGACATAAGCCACAGTAAGGGATAATGTATAGCGATCAGATGGTTATGCAAAAAAAAAGAATCCCAACAAAGTAGGACCCTGACATAAAACTAAAGTGTCTGATCTTACCCAGGAATGATTCCAATTTGCAGAACCACCTGATCACTATACATATTCCTACTCATTACCCAGATACCAACTAAAGACATGATCAAGATGACACAAAATTAATTTAAAGATGGTTCTTTGAAAAGTATTTATTAACACAGGTAAAAAACAAAAACAAGTCCCTCAAATTCCATGGTTGGTAACATTTCCACTGCAATAATTCTGAACATCTCAATCTGTATTGTTAGAGTTAAAACATAGCCTTCTTATTTATCACAACTCACAATGAACTTAACATTTCAATTGAAGGTAATGTTAGATGAGGTGAAAGGGACAACTGCAGAAATATTTATGTTGACATTTCTATCTTCATTCAGCTCTATTTTTTTTTCTGGTCTTTGCAGTTGAAACACCTTTAAACATAAATGAGGAAAATGTCAGATGACCAGGTTGTCCCTCAAGACGCTTTTGTTGTTGAGGATTAATCACCAATGTTATGGGGTTTCAGCCAATCAGAATGAAGTATTTAACACAGCAGGGTTACAGACGTTTTATTTTAGAGTGTTTCATTGTCTACTGGACTATGATGTTGTGTTTGGTGTGCTGAAGACTACTCGGGGTGTTGTCAACGTTTTGACTCAAACCGCCCCCTGCTGGACCAACTTTGTTTTGACACCATTTCTAAATAACAATGAGGGTTTTTTTCTACATAAAAAGAAAAGCAAAAAAAAGTTTTTATATAGGTGCAGATCATAAAACATTTCTCACACATATCTGTGAAATGCCAATTATGTCTTATTAACAAAATCGCAACAAAATCGTCCAGGATCTAATAAAAGCTCTTATTTCAGAACTGTCTTTTGTTTGTTCATTTGTTATCCTGCTATACCTTACAACCTCTTTCTCTCTCACACACAAACACACTTGAAGCTCCTGTCTCTCCTTGAGGCAATCAGTTTGTTGTCAGCTATTGATCCTGTACTGTCAGACAGTGTAACAATAGAGATGTCTTGACATTTGGATATTGAGATACATCAAATATTCATCAAAGAGCCACATTGATTCGAAGACTTGCGGGAGAGGAGGGAGAGATGAACAAGTGGGAGCCATCTCTTTTTTTTCACCATGATCCATATGCAGGACAGCTCCTGGCAAAACAGCTACTGTGTCTGCAATAAAATCGAAGCTCTATCCACAAACACATGCATAATTAACCAGAGTAGGATCCATGAAACCATCAGTGTTTGTTGTGATGTGTTGTCTATGTATCCTTGTTCTAGCAATTTTCATAACCTCATGCTCTTGCTGTGGGCATGGGAGCTGAGTTTGGTGTCCTGAGAGCCAGAAGAGGAACTAACTGGCAGTGTTGGATCTAACCGTTAAGAGCAGACCTTATTAGAAAAAGAATGGGCACAGAACAAACAGGAGTCATAGCTTTATACTGCTGGAGAGCATGTGCTGTATAGTCTTTCACTATTTTAAACTCCAAGAAAATCATACCCAGAAGCTTTATAAATCCACAAAATGACGGACTTACTGCTGGGCCAGGAAAAAGCTGCTCAAAATACTACAACAGCCAACACACTTTTTTTATGTGTTCAAAAATATTACTGCAGACTGCCAAATTATATTCATAAGAACAAAGGGCCTGTCCAGAATTTTGATGGAAACCAAAGGTTGTCTTGGTGTTTTTCAAAAACTTCCATTTATGCCATTTCTTTAAGCATTGGGGCATAGTGAGAATGTAGCATGACCTGGGAGCTGAGCCAAACCACTGAAAAGCATTGTCAAATATCAAAAATACACTGTTGTCAATATGAAAACAGACCTGTTTTTTTCCCCAAACCCTGAAAAGTCATTGTGAGGTTAGTGTGGGTTACCGCTGAGTTTCTTAAAGTCAGTTCTGAACACAAAAAGGAGCACAAAGCTGGAAAGCAAAAACTGATGAAAACCTGATCTGGGAATCAGAATCATACTGGGTCTGTCACGTTGTTTTTGGCGGTGCTTCTTAATAATGAGGAATAAATTGTCTTGGATGCATACCCTTCTTGTCAGACTGTCCGCCCCCATGTCTATCTAAACTGCCCCTCTCCCCCCTGCTTACGACAATTAAACCCTCCCCTCCTGCTCCCCCGACCAGGCAACCCCTCTGCCCTCTTGTATCCGGCCATTTAGCGTGACAATCCATTATTTTGACGGCTCCCAGACTAAGAAAGAGAGAGAGACAAAGAGACAGAAAAACAGAGGTTACTTTGACTTTCAGACATGGGCCCTGATTTTTTTCCATCTCCCATTTTCTTTTTCTTGCCTTCCTCTTCCTACTTCCTCCCCTTATCTCCTCCTTATCTACACCTCTTTAACTCCTTCCTCTTATTTTTCTGTTGTCTTTACATTTCCCTCCTTACTTATTTCTCTCCTCCGTGTCTGCACTTACCCCCTTCTCTTTTACCTCCCCCTCCCTTTACTCTTACCCCTGCGACTTTTTGGCTCTGTATTGCTTCATTGCTGGCAGCCTTTAGGAAACCTGATAAGGCCTATAGAAAGAAAGGAGCCAGGGTTTAAAATGTCTGAAGTCGACCCCCTCCAAACAGCCTTCAGTCATACCAACCGTACACTCTTCCCACCCAAACAACTACAGCTGGGGCTTTTCAATCCGTTTCCATCTCATCTTCCAACTGCAACCCTACACACACACACTTTGCATGTGCACCCTCAAAATGCCATTAAAGAAACACACCTCCATCCACAGCATCCTCTTAAAATAACTTCACAGTCTGCTGCTAAGTAAATTGGCCTTTTGTTTTTACACATCTAAATGTAGGTATTAAAGCACCTTAACTCACCATAAGCAACGTAGGTATGCATTACATTTATTTTTATAAATTACACAAATTAAAATTACAGGTGTTTGGACTCTCTGAGTGTCATGTTGTAAGTAGCAGAAGGATAAATGGTGATAAAATACAAAAGAAAAATGGTCTCCCTCTTGCTTTTTATGGGTTGGATCACCCATATTACACACAAACACACAGACACGCACACACAGACATGCACACACAGACATGCACACACAGACATGCACACACACACACACACACACACACACACACACACACACACACACACACACACACACACACACACACACACACACACACACACACACACACGACTCACCTCTCATGGAGCACAGTGTCAGAAAAAGTTTAAAGGGACTGTTTTTTCAGCCGACAGTAGTTCCAATGAAAGCAGGTCAAAGAAAGGTCTTTTGATTAATCACAGTAAAGAAAATATGTTTTCTGGAGATACCTTTGGTTACTGGACTGTTTGAATCTAATGTCTTGTTGCTATGAGCAATAAAAACAGAATTCAGTTCACTCCATTTGCTCTAGATTGGAGACAGTTATTTGAGAGGTGATGTCAAAAGGTCATGTATGGCTGGGTGAACACTGGAAATCAGAAAAGAAAAATATTACAAGTTGGACTGGTTGCAAGAACCAGTGACACAGCTTGAGTGAGTCTTTCTGCCCTGTCACTGTCAGAGTCTGTGACGTTTTGTTTTCCATTTATCTATCCATAAATACCACTTTATACCATAAGCTGTTCCATTTAAAGTTGACTTCATGTGGTATCTTCAGTTTTGTAGATTTCTCATTCATAGCTTACAGTGTCTTTCACCTCTCCTGCCTTTTCTCAGTTGTTCTGGTCTCTTTTCACCGTTTTCTTCCTGTAAACAAACCAACGTAAAAATCAATCGGTCTTCTTTCTGCACACTGATATGATTACACTTCAGTCTGTGATCAGAGCTGCATCTCTAGCAACAATATGTTCTTCATAGCAAGTCTGCCATCAAGAATTAACAGACTTTTGATATGGATTGTAGAGTAGCCAATCAAAATTGAGTACTATACAAGTGTAAAAGTGTTAATTATATGCTATATTGGAATTAGCATGTTTCAGAAGTAACTAGTTTGTTAATTAACTCCACCTGTTAGCATCAGTGAGAAGTAGACTGTGTATAAACAGATAGATCATAAATTACAAATGTGTCTAGGAAAAGAAATGCTCCTTCATCACCTTTCAAAAGTCCAAATATCTGCCCTAAACTACATCTTAGAGTTTAACAAACCACTTAATAATGTTCCCTGTAAGACATTTTAACGCTAAAAGCTAAAGGATGGTGGGCTCACAGTCTTAAACATATATGTGTGCAATACCAACCTATCTCCTTAAGTGCTTAAATAAAAAACACTGAGTGACAGCTAAGTGGAATAAACAGGGCTGAAGCACACGTAGGATCATAACTGTGAGACGTTCATTTGAGAGTAAAGCAAATAAAAAGAATAAAAAAGTGCAAAGATCCCGTTCCTTTCCTTTAAACTGTTCTCACTCTTTGCACAAAACTCACAACCCCCAAACTCTTACACTATTTCCCCATGGACTCTGTAAAATGTGTGTCAGGGCCTCAGAAGTGTGGCCAAGGCAAACACCTGGCACGGCGCAGTGATCTGCTACATTTCACCTCCCAGCACAGAAATATGCACACAGGGAGTTCATACACACAGACATACACTCACACCACACTACAGTCTCAGTTTTAGACTGTGTATGTGCACATTAACACATGCTGCAGATGCTGCTAAATCCAGAAACACTCACACAACCACATGTGCAGACAACAGGCAAACTGGCACTTAAACAGAGGGAGAAACAAGAGAAACACGGGGTTCCCTCCCCCCTCCTTTTTCTCATCGTCCCTCTCCCTGGTGGTGTGTCATGTTTCCGGTGGATAATAGGTGTCACGGTGAGACCCCTTTGGTCTCAGCGCTCTGGGGGACTCTAGTGACACACACACACACGTACGCACACAAATGCACACATTCAACTATCTGAGCACAAGCAGTTCATTCTCTGGAGCATGGGAACCGCAAATGACTCTCCATTACTCTCACCTTTCTCTACCTCCATCTGTTTCTTCTTTTTCTCCTTTACTTTCTACCTCTTGTCTGCTTTTATCCCATACATGGCTTCATCTGCCTGATTTTGGACCACTGCTCTCTTGGGTAATCAAACAAGTAGCTCCCTATTGATGTCTCCGTCTGTGTGTCTTTGTAAAATTTAGTTTCTGTCAGCACTGCGTCCAGATGTCAAATTTATCACAAGACCTAGTCTGCCCCTGAGCACAGCAATAAAATCTGAATAACCCATGATCCAATGTGTGAATCATAATGCATTCCTAATATATTTTGGAAATGCCTCTGGGTGCTGTCAAAGTATCTGTTTGGTCAGACACTCCCATTATTGTTGAAACTAAACCTGTGATGTCATGTCATCACAGTGTAGAATCAAATTTCCATCATAACAAAACTTACATTTTATTTTTACAGTTTGGGGCCCATTTCTTTCCCTAATTATAATATTGTACAACTACAAGTTCTTACTGAAATCTGGAAATTCAGCAACATAATGTCAAATGGGTAAACCCGTTTTCAAGCTCCATGTCTGAAGTCCCAACAAATTTCTATAAAACACTAACGTGTCCCTTATTTGAACAATCCCTGTTCCTGTTTTAACCAACTGAAGTACCAAAACAACCATCTTGCAAAACTGATTTTTCTGTATACATCAATTAATGTTGTTACCAAGGCAGTCGCTGTTTTATCCAATAGGAAAACATCCCTAATGCACCGCGAGTCAGCGTTCTGTCAATCAATCCTGGCATGGACCTGTTGTGCTACGTCAGCTAAGCAAGCTGTCAGACCAAAAAGGGAGTTGGCATCTCCAAAAGAGCTCATGGAGAGTTACAGCTCCCTTTGATAAAGGACCAAACATTACACATGTCCATTTTTAGTCACCAATCTTTCAAAATGCTGACATGAAAAGCCATATTAAATCAAACAAAATACAGGCTGGAAGTTAAGGTGCACTGATAAAAATGATAGTACCATTAGCTCATACGTGTAGGCTTTGCGGTACAATTTAAGCGTTCTTAATTAGATGTTTGAATATATGGTCACCCCACAGATAGGGCAAAGAACATCTGAAGTAAAACAATCACATTGTTTTCAACATGCCTCCTGGGAACTCGTAGTAAAAGACGACACCTCAACATAACACTGTTACCTGGACTGCTGATTACATTCAACATGTCAACTTTTGTTTAGCACTTTTTTTAGATTAAAATACTACTCTTAAATCTGCTCATTAGACACTAAGATACATTTTGTACAATTTTTTCTAATACTTGATAATATTTTGATGAGGCAGAGCTACTGTTTCGTGCATCTAACCTCACAGTGACTGTGGACCATCAGTACAAGCTTTGTAGAAAAAACTACATGTTGATTTAACACTTTCATTTTTTTTAGAATAACATAGATTAGGCATACAGTGTAATACGCGAGTATAAAAGATTCTCGAGTGTGGATTTATGTTAACCTGTTTTAAAATCTAAACTAGCTGTTGAACCTTGCCTTTGTCTTTATGCTAGGCTAAGATAGGCTAACTTGCTATACTTTCATTTTTTTTTAAGCAAACTGTAAAAAAAAATTCTACTATTTATCTAGTCCTTGTAAAAGCTGGTTTCCTATGCATTGATGAGTTATTATACATAAAATAGGTTTAATAAAATTAATTTTCACCTTTTAATACAGCTATCCAGATTTTCTAAGCTAAACTGTTAACTGCTAAACCTGCCCATGTTTGTCTGTTTGATTTATGCTCTGTCAGCCTTGATTCAACAATGTTCCAAGATTTACAGAAATTCAAAAGAATAACATTTATTTTTCATCAGAGGTAGAACAAAGGACAAAAATTAAAATTAAAACTTACTCTGCATTTAGAGTAAGGATTTCTTCTAACTGCAAATTAGTGGCAGAATCTATGTGGAAGATTTTAAAAGTTATTTGTTGATGTTTTGAAAGAGAAGCTGTGTGGCTTTTTAGATGTTATCATTAAAAAATAATGTGTTCATATTAATAATCTAAATGGTTTGATTTCAAAAGCATCAAAACAAACTTTTATTTCCTTCAGGAGACCCTGCTCAGGAAGACAGACACATAATAAACTACCATGACTTACACCTGTATTAACTTTCATGTATTCTATTACTCATCCACTTTCTCTCTCTTTCTAATAATACAGGCAGAACGTCAACTACTCACTGCCACAAGGCAGACGGGAAAGAAAAGGAGAGAGGGAGGGATGAAATAAGGAGTGGAGGTGTAGAATCTCCCTCAGGCCTCGAGGGTTAATATGTGGGTTTGTATGTGTGTGTGTGTGTGTGTGTGTGTGTGTGTGTGTGTGTGTATTTGGCTCACACTTGAGGTGTAATTTTGCACTTCAAGTGTGTACACAAAGCAGAAACCTGTTTTAATGGCATTCTGTTTATATCTAATGCTGTGAGTAATTACTAACATTTTCCTGAACATGAGTGAAATATAATCCAATAAAAGCCTCTTACCTTTCACACCTGCAAGCCAACTGTGCCAGCAGCGGCAGCACCAGGGTTTCTCTTTTTTATATTTGGTAAAACTACAATTGGTCTGATCCATACAGAGGTGGGGCTCAAACAATTCCCATAATGTCAATGTATGGTGAATGCATACACCCGCCCACTACGTGTTGTACGTCATGTGTCACACTTCTGAGAGGGATGATGAGATACAAGCATCTACACCTTTTGGAGAGGTGTAAATGATGAGGCCACAAGTGACAAACCTTAACCCAGGTGTGAATGCTCATCCATGTATGCTGGGATCCAATCCCTCAGTCCACATACAGAGGTGGACTGGGATGCCAGTGTGTACACTCATATGTGCTGGGCCACAACAAGGACCACCCACTCTGCCCTTATATATGGAGGCAATAATCAAATGGAGTAATTAAGACCACAAGCTTGACTTGTATAATTTTTCTCTGTTGTCTGTCTCAATTTTTACTCTTAGTTCTCTCACAGCATTCCAACATGTGGGACGTAGTTTAGGTTTTTAAGCAAGGTGTACACAAAAATGCTAGAGTCTATATCATGTCCACATTAAATCACTGTGGAGGATTGTATTGAATCTCTTAATACAGGACAATCCGGGCGGGTCAGGCTTTGATCTAGGAGCAGAGTTTGTAACAGCACAGCACAGGAAAGATACAGATGATTCATCAAAGAGAAGAGGATACAAAATGTGTAACTGCTATGCACCATCCCTGATTTCAAGGGACACAATATACCCTGTATTTCCGTGAACAGCCAGCCTAATTACGTAAACTATGACACAATCAGGAGTGACCCTCTCTCTGCTCTCATACTTGACTGATTTAAGAGGCGTATTTCTGTGCTGTGTTTCATTAATAATGTATTTTTAATAAATCTGTAGCATGTGAAGACATTGTTTATGCATTAGTGCTGGCTGTAAAGGGGAAAAAAGGGATAGGCCTATCTGTCCATATTTGTTCAGAGAACCTAATTTCATTTTTTAATATTGGACAATTCTGCACTTAGGAGGTGAGAAGAAGACATACGTAACAGATGTGATTAACAAGTTTGTATTTGTGTTTCCAGTTAGTGAGAGGATATGAGCAGATATGACCAACTGTGTTTCCACAAAGGATTAGGTATGTATCTCTGAAACTCCTGCAGCTCAACAACTGGTAGCTTGATTTGTCCCAGAACTGAAAGTTATGTCAGTTTGGTTAATTCCGATCAGTTTCCTGGCAGACCAGTTGCAACCAAAAGAAAAAAAGTACTGAAACTTTCACAGAAGCTTCCCAGATTCTCTTTCATTTCTCTACCGATAATCTGGTCAGAATGTGCAAATTGTGTGTCAGTTCCATATTCTGATGGAAGCAGTCAATGCTATAATTAAGCAACTGTTATGGGACACTATTCAGACTTAGAGCAATTGAAAATGTTATCCCGAATAAGATTTTTGGGTGAGTTAAATGTTATCACTAGACAGAAAATGAGTCCTTTCAGTCCTTTAATGCTCCTCTCAACTCTTTATTCAGCTATTTCTCATTACTAAGGTTAAATAAGGAAACTGCTGATACACATAATATATATATATGTAAGGAAATTATTGCCATACAATAATCAAAATCTATTTATAAAACAGTTTACTATCAGACAAGTGTGTGCACTGTGTGCCTCTTCTCTTACTGTGTCTGTGTGTGTACAGTGTGTGTATGTGTATTCATCTTAGCAACGGTTGTTTAGTGTGCTAAACAAACCGTGCTGTTATTTTATAACCCTCTGTCTTTGAATCAAACCGTTGGTGTGTGACTTGACATATTCACACGTCTCCCCTTTAAATGCTCTCACTCCACAATCACATCATTATGACTTAAGCCTGGAAACTCATCCAAAAGTTGCACAGAGCCGCTGGACGCTAAATCTTTGGCATGGCAACAAGAGTTTCAGATTCAGGCTTTTGTTTAGAGTGGACATGGAAAGGCTTCATATGCAGCAAAAACAGTTTAGATCCTGTTAAGATACAACACATCTTATCTTATTCAAACTACAGGCAGGTTAACAGGCACACCAAAAGCATTTTGTCATGCCTACACACACAAGAGTACAACACCTGGTGGGACTAAACCTCAGCAACATACACTTGACAGGTTTGAGTTATGTTAACATATGTTTGATTTCAAGTGGAAGGTATGTAATGCAACTCTCAGCACATTCTATGATACTCCTTTATTTCGGGATGTACACTATATTTTTAACTTGTCTCCATAGAAGCTGGGATCATTTGTTGTTGCACCTTTCTTGCCTTGAATTGCTCCTGATAACCCTGAGATTAGAGAACAAAACTCTTTTAAATGCTATCTAACGTCAGCAGGCAAACTCAACGCCACTCCCAATGCAAGCGTGACATCAGCCATGGCAACCATGACTTCCCTTTTTTTCCACTTTACATAGACTTGACCGTACACTCACACACACACACACACACACACACACACACACACACACACACACACACACACACACACACACACACACACACACACATTTTAAGATTAAGAGTGTCACCTGCAGAATTTGAAAACACACGTGTTCACTTTATGGAGATTAGAAACAAACACTGGACTTCAATGTTGTCTGTTTACATTGTGCCCCCTCTGTAGATATTATTCTGTCAGATATTTGCACTCACCTATTACATCACATGCATTAGATACTTACTTGACTTGCTTTGTCCTCTATAGGAATTGCAGGTTAAAGGAACAATACATTAAAAGGAGTTGTTTTAATCCACAGAAGTAGATGCAATCGCAGAAGCAAAAAGGTTAATTATACTGTTTAAAAAAACATTTTTTTCAGTTTTTCACACTAAAACCTTAATCCATGTATGCAAAAGTACTGTGATTTATCTCTATATAACTGTGTGTTGGTGGCAAATAACCTTTGCTAATCAACCTTGAGAAATGGTTGAGAGATAGACAGCAAACTGGGCGGTGGAGAGCGGAGGTGAGAGAGGCAAAACGACAGAGTTTGACATTTATATTGAGTCATCTCAACAAAAGATGCTCCGGGTCATTCTTTCTTTCCTCTTCTGGTCTAGTATCTTGCTGCTTCTCATTTCAGTGTACTTTCTTTTTATCCATTCACCATCCCATCTTTCTCATCTATTTCATTGAGTCTTTCTTTACCTCCACCCCTCCTTTTTCTCCCTATATTAACCCAGTAGGTGTAGAGTAAGTATTTTGTCCTCTCTACAGGAGGTACAGTGAGGAGCATTAAATTGTAAGGCTGCCCCCCTCTTGTCTGTCTTTCACCCCTACATGCAAACCCTTCAATCATCCTCTCCCACAGCTTCACTCCAAGCAGGACTAGGACCTGCTGACCTGCCCCGTGACCCCTGTGCTGATCACCCTGTGTAACCCCCTGTGTATGTTACCACAGTGAGGGCTGAGGATTAGTCACTATGGAGACAGTAGCCACTTGTGTCCCTTTTGCTTTTGTTTTACTTCGATCTTGAGAGTAGCAAAGAGTGTTTGACTTTGTAGTTTGAGAGGCAAAACTTTGAGTTATTGTGGTAAGGAATGTTTGCAGAAATGCGTGTGTGTGTGTGTTTCTGTGTGTGTTTGCAGGATAGGGGAGTGTGGAGGAGTAGCCTATGACCCCTAGATTCCCGTAGACTCACTGGAAGCCTAATCACTCCCAGCAGAAAATAATTGGAACACTAATACTCCCTACACTTGCTCTCACTCACACTCTCTCACACACACACACACACACACACACACACACACACACATACACATACACATACACATACACACACACACACACACACACACACACACACACACACACACACACACACACACACACACACACAGGAACATAGCCTACATGTACACATATCCACACAGGCTAACACACACACAACATTCACTTTGTGTAAATAAGATAAAGAATTAATGACCTAATACACAAGGGATATTTATCTATGGCAGGGGAGGTTAGATAAGAAAATACATATTTTCCATCATATTCTTAGGCCACTTGGGATGAACTTTCAAACTTTAAAAAATACTAAATTTGTGGATTGATGTTATCTTAGTTCAAGTAAAAAGAAGAGCTAAAATGTGCTTCAGATGCATTTTCCAGTCATCTGTCTAATGTGTGAGTATGAACAGATATGCTTTTGTTTTATTCAGTCATGATACATATTCAGGCTGGCTCATATTGTAAGTCTAATATAAACATGTATGTTTGATTAAGGGCCTGTATCCACTAACAGTGTTTTTTATGTTGGCCCCATCAACACCCATGCACTTCAGTATTTTCAGTGCTCAGGGTCCTATGTGCAAGAATGGCGCTCAGGACACATTTTTTTGCTACACTCAAGTTGAAATTGGTTCAGCTTTCGGATCATTGCAACGCTCATCAATGTCGCTGTTAAGCACGATGGTAGAGGTCTGTACAGAGGAGAAATTTGTTGCTGCAAATGCTACAAAACTATATCAATTGTTTTTACATTTTCTTTCTAAAATGACACTGTATAAAAGTTAATAAGAAGAATACAGGGCATTCAAAATCAGACGTAACGGTCAGTATTTGGGAAAGTGGAAGCACCAGGGACAATTTTCAAAACTTGGTAACAGTAAGAGCTGATGAGAAGTTCTGGTTGCTAGTGCTACCATTGCAAAGATGTAGTCAGTGGACACATACCCTGAAAACATAGACAGCTGTCTCATTTCTAATTAACATACCTTTAACAAGCAATCTGAACATTATTTAGATTTACATATTAGCTATCTGTTAAAACGAAAGGCTGACTATCTAATGGATAAAGAAATAGACTAAAAACTTTTCCATCAGTAACATATTGGTAATGAATTGCTGTGTAATATATCACTATTCTATGTCATTTCATTTATTGCCTGGTAATGCCAAAAAAGATGTCGTCTACGGGTTGCTCAAACTTGGCAAAATTACAAACAACTATAATATTATTGATCAATTACTAAAGATTGTCCTAGCCCTCTGCGTTTCTAGAGAATCTACACAAAGTGCTAGTTCTCACACAAGGGAACTCTAATGGATCAAGTAGAAAATGATTCACTTCTTCAGCATGCTTGCAGCTTGCTTAAACACACAGATCTTGTAAGGAGATGCCACAGCTGTAACAGCAGCTGGTCAGCTTCTGGTGATTCATTGGTTATCTATAGTGTAACACCTGGTAAGCTCTGGGAGCTACCAAATAGATGACCTACCCTCGTTTTCTTTTCTTACCTTAACTTTTACAAAACAGACGAACTCTGCAAACATGCTGATCATGTTACACCTCCGTTTAGAGAACACCTAATAAAGCATTGAAATGCAGCTTCCCAGATTATTATTTTTTTTTTTCTAATTTAAAGCATGTCTGTGGTAGTGGGGTCACAACCAAGGTGTCACTAATCAAAGCTGGCAGGGCAACCCATCACTGAGGTCAAAGGTCAGCTCTGAGGTGTCTAAATACAGATGGAACACTACCCCACCAAGACTGACACATACACACAAATGTGCACATGCAATCACCTAACAGAGCTATTAGAGCAGGGGTAAGCAGTCTATATGAGCTGAGTGCAGACAAAGTGGAGTCAGAGGATTTTATAACACAAAGATACTACTAGGTCCTACCAGTCCTCCAAATTGGCAGTTTTCCCGCTACTAATGAGGCATATTAGAGGAGGTGTGACTGTGGACAAACAGAGTGCTCTGAGTGGAGGTGGGACGTTACTGGGACTTAAGCTTAGAGTTTGGATCTAATGTGCTTGAACTACCCTCACTTACATAGAGACTGAAGGTACAAAAATATGGCGGTCATCCATTATCTGATCACAATTTTGAGTGTTTTATGATAGCTGACACAATTACCAGACATTTGTGTCAAGCAAGTAATAATCTTCTTTCACGGAACAACCACTGGCTGTAGAGCAAACTTTGAGAATTTCAACAGAAATAAAAAATGAAAGAGAGTACAGACACAGGGCCAAAAGACAAAAGTATATAAGATAAATTGAAGTGGAGTGTTTCATACACAGAGTCTGGGCAGTCACAACAGCCACTCGCTATGAAAAGTGTGCAATTTTTTCCAGAAAAGACTCATGGTATGTGCTCCTGACACCATCTGGGAAATGTCTCTCACTTTATCCATTCTTTAGCAAAACAAGAGGAAAGAGGAAGAAGAAGAAACAAGAAAACAAAGCATGAGGTCAAGAGGTTACAGTTGGCCACTGGCATGAGTCAAAGGTTAGAGTCAAACTGCATCCTGTCAACTAAAAGCCAAGAGAGCCTTTCTGTCCGTTCATCAAATAGTTTTACATGCAGTGTAGGATAACCAGTGTGTGTCCAATTGTTAGGAAAACTAACTTTATTTCCCCTGTTTGGGGCTCTTTGTCCATTGTTCTCAAAAGTATGCACTTTAATGTAATACAACAAAAAAAACCTGAAAAAAATACTTTCTTCTCTCTTTGTAAGCAAATATGCTTCCTTTACTGGTTTACATAAGGTTTGAAGGTACTTAGCCTATGTATGACCTAGTCATTATATCTACAACAATATTTCAAATGCAACAGGGTTCCAATCAGCTTAACTTTTAGCCCAAAAGGAGACCAAATAAGAAAAGGGAATATCTTCAGAATGGGGGACGAGGGGTAGTATTTCTCTAGTATCTCTCTACACTCTTTCCCCGAATTAATTTTTTCTATTTTTGTGTGTGGGTGTTTGGTGGGAGGTAAGAGCTAATGTTGAGGGAGGTGGTTCCTGGTTGTCGGAGCTAAGCCTTTCTGAGGTGTCTTGGGTCTAACTTGACAAAACACTAGTGAAGGGAGGTGCCCACTTGAAAACCCTGGTGATGTACTGCTTCTCGCTGCTAATCTATCCCCATTTATCTTCTTGTTTTGATGGTGGGGTGGCATTAAGGGTCATGTGGTAGGTTATCTAACTAATGGGTAAAGCATTCATCAACTGTGCATAAATACAGTACATATATAGTCGTTCTTCAACAGAGCTGAGTACAAACAAACTAGAAACTTACTGACAAAAACTTGGCACGTATATTTTCACACAGGTGGGCACAGGGCTGTGACGTCCCTACTTACAAAGGATCAACGTATTGCCAGTTTACACAGTGAAAGATAATATTCCACTCTATTTCATGCAAAGGATTGGCCAAATCAGCTCACCGTTTTCTACTGAATACATTTTCTCTAAAAAAGCTATTCTTCTTATAAGCAACAACAACTGCATGAAGTGTTAAACAAAACACCGAGATACAGCACTATCATTGATGATGAGCTGTCAAAGAGAAAGAGAGAGAGAGAGAGAGAGAGAGAGAGAGAGAGAGAGAGAGAGAGGAGAGAGAGAGAGAGAGAGAAGAGGAGAGAGAGAGAGAGAGAGAGAGAGAGAGAGAGAGAGAGAGAGAGAGACCCAGCTGAGTAAAGCTATAAAATGTATAATTGGGAGCCCCAATGCCAGTGATTTCCCATGCTGTTTCCAAAATCATGTCGTAAAGTACAGTCCCACTTGCCGTTCCAAAAATGGATGTTGCATCTGTGTAAGGTAGAGTATGGTAGATGATATTTCACGAAAGAAAAATGAGGGACTTTGATGGCAGGGTGATTAGTTTTCCTTATTATCTGATGTTTATTAGGCTTGGCTATTGTTAACTGAATTCAATCAGTGACACCTGATCAGAGGTACAAAAGAAACCAGAGAAAGAGAAGAGTGTCTATTAGAGATAGATGAACCACAAGAGGGCTCAGTCACAGATAAGAGGTCACACAAACACAGTAGTCTCAACAATCCAGGAGGCTTTTCTCATCAAACACATGTAATGCCAGCTGAACAAAAGGCCCGACTAATCAACTCAGAGGTAGGTTTCCTCATGTGTACGGTCTGATCCAGGCCTGCTAATAGAGTGCCAGGAATCACTGGATTAACATGACAAAGGCATTGGCTGATCCTTAAAGAAAGACCAGATAAGGAAGTAGTAATCCTCAAACAGCTCACATTAAACCAGGGTGTGTTCCTATAGAGATGTTACATGTGTGTTACTCATGTATCTGCAGCTACTGGGTTTAAATGAGGACATGTCAGCCATGTTTAACAATCTGATTTAAGCAGTAAACATACAAGCATTTTTACTAAGTTGACTCCCAAAGTCCCTCCATTTCTAATGTTTGTCTTTTAGATATACTGTTTATTTAGCAGAGATAGTGCATACTAAAGTGTCAAAAATTAAGCGCATGGGAAGTGCAATATACAAAATAAATTTAAAATATGATTATGTGTGACTTATTTTCTTTCCTACACAACTAAGATAGAGTTTCTTCTTGTCATCTTTGTTAATAAGTGTACATTTTAATGCAACATGGAAAAAATGGCAGAATGATTAGCTTTGCTTAAAGTGACAACAGGCCAAAAAAAGCAATACAGAGAAAGAGAGAGGGAGAGAAAGGGAGCAAAGGCAAAAGCAAGAGATGACAGAGAGCGTGGCAGAGGTCTGTTTTTATTGGACTGTTTCTGGAAGCAACAAATGTTCCCTTAACTTTACAGGGGGAAACTCTCCCACAAAGATTTTTACAGACTATGACACAGAGTGTGCAAAGAGAGGAGAGGAGAGGAGAGGAGAGGAGAGGAGAGGAGAGGAGAGGAGAGGAGAGGAGAGGAGAGGAGAGGAGAGGAGAGGAGAGGAGACCTCTGACCCCTGTATGTATTGGCATTTTCAGAGCCAAGAAATGGGGATTCCCATCCATAGCCCATCTCTTGTGGACTTACAAAAGCTAACACACTTTTTTGTATCTGTGTCATGTAAATTAGCAATGGTCCTGGTCATGACTCTCCAAATAATCATTTTGTTACCATGACAATGAACTTTGGCTAAGCATTTCATAGTTTAAGGCTGTCCAAGTTGTGCAGCTGGGCGGCCTTTTATGACAGCGGCTATCTTGCAGTTGGTTTATAATAATAGCAGTACCAGCTGATCAGTCAGTAGATCACAACCGCCATAAACACGTTCCCCTTTAGGAGAATTCGGAACAATTTTCAATGAAAGATAGATCGTAAGAGGTCTTCCAAAAAATTTCCCATGACACATCATCAGTTTTGTGGTCTACCAGCAAAAGCTCCTTTTCTCTTTATCTCTACCATGAAAAAGAGACAGAGTTGGGCTAAGGGTATCACCTGCATGACTCCACCTGTGCACATTTCCCTACCTCTTTTTTCAAAAGGTCAGAGGGCAAGTGTGTTTCTCCCCCGTTTTTCCCCCTCCACTTGCCAGCTCGTCCCTCATTCCACCAATGGCGACTTCCCCAGGGGACAGGTGTGTCACTCTCCCCCACAATTCCTCTCCATCAACCCCTCCCTGGCGCCAAAGGGACAGGTGTGGGTATACTGGCCTTGCAGTGACCTCCTTACCTGAGGGGGAAGTCCAGGGGTTCCTATTCCTTTCCATTCCTCCCCCATTCTTATTCTTTACTCCATCTATACTCCTGCCTCCACCTGTTTCTTTGGGGGAGTTGATTTTCAGGGGTAACAAGGGGGTACAATTGGGTTAAAAGAATCAAGAATGGCAAAGACGGAGGCACAAATGCAAAGGAGTATGAGAGTGGAATAACAGTCGAGAGGGAGAGACAGACATGGTGATACGCCACAGCCCACCAGTTTTCTTTGTTCTTCCCCTCCAGCAACTGACAGACAGGACAATAGCACCTGCACTGCTCCTTCTCTCTCTTTCTCTGTCGCCCCTCCCCTCCTTTTCTCTGCATTCTCCTCACTCTCGCTCTCTGGCTCCATCATATCTATACTGCTCCCTTGCACACATTTGGAAGTTTTAATAAAGCCAAAAAACCCTCACAATCATGAGTTTTAGTAATTATGTGCTTGGATGACTCTCAGCCCAAGTTTCAACTCTTATCTGTATGCCTTGAGCAAACACAGGCCAAAATGTGAATAATGCAATAAATAATGCAGCATGTGAGCACTGTGACTGCAGAGGAAAGATACATTCTGAAAAAGAAAAAGAAGCTGTTCTCCATCACACTGGCTTCACATGTGCGCCTGTGTGTGAAGCTCTTTCATTCATTCCCTGGACTCTTCCCACTCTCTTCCCACCCAAATACCCTCAGATCCAGCTGCTCTTTCTTAAGGCTACTGCATGCTTGAGAAAAAGTGCTCTTTGAGTTATCAGAAGACTCTGCTTTGGTCACAGTGGAGGTGCGGGGAGAGAAAATGAGGCTCACAAACAAACTCTCCTGTCTGAAACATAAAGCAAGGTTTCATTTTTGTACAAAGGGAAGAGGTATAATTATCCTTTCTTTATCCTTCACTCAGCTACTTCTTAGCCCTGGAAAACTTAATTGTTACACGCATGTATTCTAGTTCTCTCACTTGAAATTAGGTCTGTCAGTCGGGGTGCTGGTTTGGCTAAGCGGTTACAGTGTGCCTCATGTACAGAGGCTACAGTATCTGTTGCAGTAGCAGTCGCTCGTCAAACTCTCAGCCTCAACCTTTTGCTGCATGTCTCCCCCGCTCTCTACTTCCCAATGGTCCTATCTAATAATGGGAAAATTCCCCAATATATATGGAAAAAATAGGTCAGACTGGAATAATACTCACTGACTGATTGCTTGTTTTGCCTGACCAGCCAAAATCTTGGTGTTATTTTTATAATAGAAAGCAGTGGCAGCTGGTGCATTCTTTAAACCAGCTCCTGGGAACACACCAAATGTAATTTATCCCTCCACGTTGGAGTGCAGTTCAATAACGACGTCCAGCTGATCAGGTCCAAGCTCTTTAATTTTCGGTTTCTTTTTCAAAGATCTCCTCTCAATCTGCATTATTTCAGCGACTTCACTGAGTTTTCTTTCTTCATTTTGTTAATAGCTCTCCTCTGTGACTCCAGCCTCAAACTTTTTCACCAGGTTCAACACTTCCCTCCCATGTGATGCAACGGGTTCCACCACAGCCCTGTATGCCTCGCTCTTCATTCATCAATTAAAGCACATACTCCTTTTGCTCTCCTTGTGGAGAGTGGTCGAGCTGAGCCTTTCGTAAAAGCTGCCAGTGATGGAAAGTATGAAAAGGAAAGCAGGAAAGTCCTCACACCTGAAGTTCTCATAACTTCACATGTATGCCTGTATTGCTTCAGTATTTTCCTTGTATTTTTTTTGGGGGGGGGGGGGGGGGGGGGGGGGGTCATTACTTTATTCGGAGGATAAGACAGCAGATAGGAAACAGGAAGAGGGTGTGGGGGTTAACATGCAGCAAGGGCCACTGGACTATTCAAAGACCATAGATTCTGTGCATGCATCTTCATTGCAGATCTGGTTAAGATATGGGTCTGTCTGTGTCTTCACGTGTTGTCACTAAATAGGAAACTTTTGCTCACTTGCATATATTTGCACAGGGAAACTAAACAGCAGCAAAGCCCAGTACATCAAGAAGCAGAGAGGAATCCGCATATTCCTGAAAAACTGCCAGAGAATTCTCTAAATCTGAATGTTTTGACAGTGCATTGTACAAACTACTTAGTCTCAAATATTCAAAAGCGCTTTCTTCTCTCTGTAATTGTTTTCCTCTATCCTCCCCCTTTGTTTTTTCTTGATTTCTCCTGAACTCTTCACCCCATGGTTGCACTTCTGACTCGGTCTCTGCTTTGCTTCCCCACGCAGTGCACACAAAGACTCATTCACACACTCGTACACCTGCCCTGTATTCAAACACACACACACTTGCATATTAGTGTGTGGAGGAAAACCATTCTCTGCTGGCTTAACCGAGGTCAGTCAGACCTTAAGGCATGCTACAGTCATTTGAATTCATTATTTAGAGTAGTACATTTATCAAAATACTGCATGTTATAAAACTAGATTTACTGTGGAGCACGCTGGAAAGAAACCGCTTTAACTACTGAACAGGGAATAGTGTGTAGGGCTGGAAAGCAAGGTATGGAAGGGCCCCTTTCCACACTAACACTCCTGAGACCTATCCATTGTCCAGCCAACATCCTCTTTGTGTGTGTCTGTGTGTAACAGGATGTCCCTGACATCTCTGAAAAGCAACTTTTTCCTCCCTCCACACTCTGCACACCCATTCCTGTGCATTGTTTCCTCCTACAGAGATCAGAGAGACAGAGAAGAAGTTTATGTGTGCGTGTGAGCCCGAGAAGGAAACAAAGCAAGGTAGTAAAAAGGTGTGAATAATATAAAGTGAAAGAGAAAGAGTGCACATGGGAGATATCGCTGGACAACAAAATGTGAGATTTTCTAAGACAAGGACTCAGACGGGCAGACAGAAAAGGGGGGAGAGGGCCAGAAATGACAAAGGGACTGAAAGGAGGAGAGGAGGATGGAGGGATAATGGATGATAATGTGAGAAACAGGAGAAGAGCCAGTGAAAGAGATTATCTGATCTGAAAGCTCTCTACACAAAGCAACTACATAGTGGACAACACACACAGAAACACACAAGGCAAAAGGAGGAAAAAAAAAACTCACTCTGACAGGAACAGGCTTTCTGCCCTTTTCTTTCCCTTTGTCCTCCAACACTTAGCCTTACTTTACTGGTGTTGCTAAATTACAGCCCGCAGGATTGAGCAGCTGAGAGGCCAATTCCTTGTCAGCACATTGTCAAGAACACGAGAACACATACATTAACCTCATTTTCATGACCGAACTACTCGCCTGAATTTTAGAGCTGACTTGTTATGGGGACTGTCTTTGGCTTTAAAGTCTCACACAAAGTAATGGCAGTAGCACAGCTTCGGATACTGGGACAATAAGGATGCTGCACATTTTTCCACAATCCTGCTTATTTACCTGACATATTTCAAATAAACACAAAACTTTTGCTCTAATGAAAACAATAAGTGCCCGGTAAAGAAACCCATCCAATTATGCCCTCATCCCAATATTTATACTCCACTGATAAGTTGCAGAACCTACTACATGGCCCCTAACAGCCCCCATGACACTCAAGCATGAGGACAGATGGGGATAAATGGACTGTGAGAGCCAGATCATTATTGGTTTTCTCGAGTGGGCCTCCCAAGACCAAAGTTCCATCAAGTTAGGAACATCACCTCAGTGAGGCTCAACAGTTCTCTCTGATGTTTCAGAACCTGCCCCTTCCATGCCGGCTCTCAACTTCCACAATACTCTCACCTCCAAAATAGAAAAGAAGACACAAAGAGTCTGTCGTCTGTCGTTCTCGATCATAACTAAAATAAATAAACAAGTCCCTGACTGTGGAGCCTTATTTAATTTCAATAAATAGTGCTTCTGTCATGATTTTCAAGCTGATAGTGAGACAGAGCCATTGTAGACTACAGTATATTTATTTTAGAAGATACAGGCTAAAATAAACAGCCTATTTTGAGCTTGTATTACAAATAATAGACAACAAAACAGAAGATGGTTTCATTTACAACACACACATAAAAACAGTAAATGGGGGATTAAAAGCCATTCTCAAATTATATCAAGTTCACATTTAGAGATATAAAACCTTCCAAGTGTTCTCATATCACCAGATTGTCACAGCAGCTGAAGGCTGCCTCATCCCGAGTAGACGTTCTGCCTCATAACCTATAAAAACCTTAATGTTATCACTAAGTTTTTCACCATTACATGGCAGCATTTAACCACACAAAGAACACACTGTTCTCTTTTAGTCCGTGTTCAGTAGATGGTAGTTTTTACACAACAGATTCATGTGACATCATGGAGTCATGTCATGTAGTCTTGCTGTGTTGTTGGGCCAGAACAGACGGAGTAAAAGTAACATCTCAAAAATGTAATACTGTATACCAGCAACCACGTCCCATCGACAAAAAGAAGAAAAATGTGGTTATGCACAATAAAACGGCAGGACTGGAGGGAGGCTATCATTAAAATGCACACTTGTTATTACACGTATACCAATGTATGGATGGATGACATTATGTATATTGAGGGTTATCATTACAATCAGAAATTGAAGAATATTGGATTTCTCTGTAATGTTAACCTATTTTAGAACATGAGGTAACATTAGCTTTGTTAGCCAAACAAAATAGAGGAAACCGTCCACAGGTATATAGACATCTAAGTCGAATTATATCAAGTTTCACTGATTAAGGCTCATAGTCTGAAAAGTTTGCAGGGTTGTTGACGGGCCAGAGTACATTACTGAAAATAAGAAAGTCAATTTAGTCAGTGGGTATACAACGGTTATATTTCTTTCAAATCTCAATCCATGTTCACCATTATCCAATAACCTGTGCCTAAAAACTCACTTTAAGCTCAGTGTTATCCTCATTGTAAGAGAGATTTCTCTGTTAAAAACAGGGGGTGTCAGAGTGTCAGTCAAACATCCATGTCTTGTGTAAATGGCTTACTTTGGGGAAGTCGTATTTATTGTAGGAAGAGTGCAGTGTTAAAGGAGCAAACAAAAAAGAAAGCCAACCTTGCATAAGATCCTCCTTTTCATGAAGCCGAAGCTGGGGAGGCAGTGACATCAAAAAGCTCTGCTCTGTCTGGTTCTGTGGGATTTCGGGTTCTTGCCAACTATTTGTCTGCCTGAGTGTGCTTTGATTGACTGTGTATACATACTTCAGTCCAGTGTGGTAAGCTACAAATGTGTCATGATTTTGAATGGCTGCATTTAGAGGACTTATGAAGATCACAGCTCTACAAAGTGACAGCCAAGATAGTAGCACCAGGAATCCAAAGAACAGCCATGGAATAGCCTTCAAACAGGAACAAGTCATTATCAGGTCGACGATTAGAAACAGAGTTAAAATCCTTTCTCTCTCCTACAAAGCTCTTAATCCTCAGACACCATCATATTTTAAAGAGGTCATTGTACCTATTACCACTCTGGAGCAATGCGCTCCCAGACTATAGACGTGCAAGTCTCTAAGAGTAGTATGGGGAGCAGAGCCTTCAGACTCCTCTCCGGTGAAATCCTGTGTGGGTCCAAGACATAGAAACTCTCTCTACTTTTAAGAACAGGTTTTAAAATGTCTCTTTTGAAAATATTTAAAATGGTGACTCCAAGCTTGTCTCAGACTTGCCCTTAGGATGCTTCTATAGGCCTAGACTGTAGGGCACCTGCTACTATAGGTTTTTATCACTAGTGTTTCTGTTACCGTCTGTACCTCTGTCTGTCCTTTGTCTGTTTGTTTCCCTGTCTGCCTCTACGATTCACAAAGACTCTATCCAACTCTTAGGCAAAGATGACTGCTTATCAACCGAGTCTGGTTCTGCTCAAAGTTTTTGCTCATTTAAGGTATGTTTAAGGTAAGTGCCAGCTCATAGCTCAATTATGTTGGCTGTATGTATAATATACGAAGAGTAGAGTCCAGACCTGCTTCAGATGTCATGAGATAACTTTTATTGTGATTATAAAAATAGATGTTTGATGGATTGACAATAAGTGTTGGTTTGACATTGCTGACTTTATTGGGTACACATTTACATCCCCATATCACCAGGGGATTATAGTCCCATACGCAACACTGAGTAAATGCATTGAACAAATCAATGACTGGACGAGCCAGAACTTTCTTCAGTTAAACAAAGAAAAAACTGAAATGATTGTTTTTGGAGCCAAGGAAGAAAGGTTAAAGGTTACTGCTCAGCTCCAATCCTGCAACTATGAAATGTTCAAACCAAGCCAGAAACCTGGTGTAGTCATAGACTCAGACCTTAATTTCAGCAGCCACATTAAGACAATTACAAAGTCCGCCTACTATCACCTTAAGAATATA
This sequence comes from Notolabrus celidotus, assembly GCF_009762535.1. NCBI lineage: Eukaryota > Metazoa > Chordata > Actinopteri > Labriformes > Labridae > Notolabrus > Notolabrus celidotus. The sequence goes on from NC_048285.1 coordinate 12,850,801, forward strand.
TCAAGGATTAAAGGATTTATGTCTCAGCAGGATGCAGAAAAACTGGTCCATGCATTTATCTTTAGCAGACTAGACTACTGTAACGGGGGTCTTTACAGGGACTCCCTAAAAGTCCATCAGACGACTGCAGCCTATCAGAATGCTGCTGCTCGAGTCCTGACAATGGCTTATAAAGCACTGAATGGTTTAGGCCTAAAATACATTGCTGATCTGCTACTACTTTATGAACCACCTCGACCTCTGAGGTCATCAGGTACTGGTCTGCTTTCAGTCCCAAGAGTCAGAACGACACATGGTGAAGCAGCATTAGTCATTATGCACCACATATCTGGAACACACTCCCTGAAAGCTGCAGGTCTGCTCCAACTCTCACCTCTTTTAATCCAAGATTAGACGTTTTTATTTGCCACTGCCTTCCTATCTTAGCTCATTTTAACCAACTTAAATTAAAATTTCAATGTAATTTTTATTTTTTTTCTAATTTTCCTTTTCTTTTCTGTTTAATTATATTCTCATTTTAATTGTGTTCTTTTATGCCTGTCTGAATTTATCCAATGCTTTTAATGTTTAATGTAAAGCACATTGAGTTGCCCTCGTGTATGAAATGCGCTATACAATAAAGCTGCCTTGCCTTGCCTGCCTTGCCTTGCCTTGCCTTGCCTTGCCTTGCCTTGCCTTGCCTTGCCTTGCCTTGCCTTGCCTTGCCTTGCCTTGCCTTGCCTTGCCTTGCCTTGCCTTGCCTTGCTAAAATCTGAGAGGAAAGCTAAACCGTCTAGGAACATGCCTCAGAGGCAGAGAGGGCAGAGGTTGGCTAAAAGAGGGACATACCAGCATAATTTGTCCATGAGAACTTTTCCATGTGTGCTACAGAGAGCAATTGACTGTTTGAGCTGTTATACATTTTTTGGGGCGGAGTAATGAATGCAGACTTATGTAGGCTATATGTGTATGTATATCAGTGTAAGGGTGTGTGTGTGTGTGTGTGTGTGTGTGTGTGTGTGTGTGTGTGTGTGTGCGTGTGTGCGTGCATGCGTGTGTGTGTGTGTGTGTGCGTGCGTGTGTGTGTGTGCCTGTGTGCATGAGTGAGTGCATGCCTGTATAAGCTTAATCCATAGACAATGAGCGATGTGTATGATATTTCTTGGGTTTTAGCCTTGATGACAGCAGTGCTTTTCCATTAAACTACCAAGCCTCTTTGTCTCTCTTCTTTCCTCCATCCTTTCTCCTCCATCTTTCTTTACTGCCTCTCTCTTTCCCTTCACTTGTCTTTCTCTCCATCCTCCTCTGCTGTCTTGCAGCCATCAATCTCACCTCTCAATCTTTCTCACCATATTTTTTTGACCTTGGTCCCTTAACATCTCCTCACATTGAGACATCATACCCATCTTATTTTACTCTGCTCCTGCCCCCTCCCAACCACACTCCTTGGGCTCTTGCTGTACATTTTCAGGTCTTGTATGTGCTGACAGCCCCAATGAGGTGGTCTACTGGCAGACATCCTGAAAAATGTACCACTGCAATTACTTCAACTTCCATGTAGACGGAGAGCATCATAGAAAAAACATCAGATTCCACAATTGGGAAACATGTATTTAGAGTTTCAACACTTTGCACTTGGGTGGACCAAACTTCCAGCACAGACAGCGTCAAAGAGAATACCTGTCAGTCTGAAAGTATCTGCTGTCTAGAAATGCAGACATACCCCTTAACATATCCAAACAAAAGGAAAAACTTTCTTCCTGCATTTCTGCTTGTTATAAAACACATAATTGGTGGGCACACCCAAAATTGCCTACATCCCATTTTAAAAGCAAACACAGCTGAAAAATGTGAGAAAAAAGACTTCCATTAGAGATTGTATGCTTGAGCACCATTACTTTATCTGTACTTGCCTGTGCGTGCAACTATGTGTGTTGTATATCATGGCATAGTGTCAAGCCATTCAGCAACTGCGTCTTCGGAAGGGATCTTAGTGTCATTTGTCAATAAAACAAAGGAAAAAGGTCTCATCCCAAAGGAAATGTATGTGGATGTGTCGTGAGCATGTTATGTCTGTGTTGTGAGAGTGCATGTGTGTGAAACAGAGACAGAGGATATCATATGCAGCCTTTCAGGAAGAGCTATTGTCCACATGAAGTTTTTATATTGCCAACCATGCCAGAAAAGAGGATAGCTGGGGACATCCAAACGGAAGAAGTGCGTGTGTGTGTGTGTGTGTGTGGTGTGTGTGTGTGTGTGTGTGTGTGTGTGTGTGCGTTATAAATGAGAAGAGCTGAGTATGAAAATTAGTGAGAGTCCACACGCAGTAGGCAGTCACCAGTAGCTATCAAGCCACACAATCATTTAAAATACTGACTATTTTGCAGCAGATTTAAATATTGCATTTAACAAGCTCTAAGAATTCTATATGCTGATGAGGTTGGAGTGTACATCTACAATCATGTTTTGAATTTAAGTTAGCACTAAAATTAGTATCACTGTTATAGCAAGCTATCGTGGCAATGTTTGCCCTTGGAGTTACCATTGTCGAAAGCTGCAAGATTTAATCTTGAAACAATATATGATGCAGGACTGAAAACTTTGAAATTTTTCCAAGCTGCTTTGACTATACTAGTAGTAGTAGTGAGATTTCTATGCTCACCAATTCCCAGTTCCATTACATTATCTGTTTGTTGTGTACAGGAAATCAAGGCAACCAAATCCAAGTGTATGATGTGGTGCTGAGCAGCAGTTAATCATACTGGAGTTATTGCAAACAAGAAAGCAAGTAGATATCAGGGGAGATGGATTGTGTAGAAGGCTGCTGAATCAGTGTAGGTGGAGGATGGGGGAATACCGCAACACTACCGGAAATATTGCAGGAAATATGATGGTACCCGGTCAATTATCTAAGGTCTCGTGGTCTGTGCTGTTTTGACACATCGTTAAATTTTGAGGAGGTGCACATCAGATTACTAAAGAAGGCTCTGCACAAGTATAGAGCTATGCAAATCTACAGTGTATGCTTTACAAGTAGAAGTATAAATCAGTCCTTAGTCTATTATTGATGGTATTTTCTTGTCGAGCTGGCCAGTAACAGTAGTAGCTAACTTGCCCTGTGAGTAGTCATCATGCCACCAAGCTGCTTGAATCACATACAGTAGTTCCTGAAGTAACTCTCTCAGTTGACCCAACCTTTACATCTACAATTAAGTGTTAAATGTTAAACAAATACATTCTTAACTTTGTAGCCAACCAAGACCTTACTTCTGAAGCCATAATCCTGTACTTGACACTTGTAATTGCTACATGTCAAAGGCAGAGTGATGTGATAGATTCAAACAACAGTAAAAGAGGTCTGTAAATAATTTTCTGCAGAGCTTTTAAATTAAAACACTTGCTTTCATCCACAGTGACAGTGAGCCCATGGAGCACAGAAAACATCTTTAGAGCTCTGAGGTATGCAAACGCTCCTCATCCATGACAAAAAAGTTCAGAGCAGCCGTGAGCCGTTTTAATTGCCTGAGGCACCTCCGTCGATGCTCGAAACCTTTATACCGCCATATCCACCATTTCAATCAGCACTCGTATTCACTCTTTTCTTTTTCCTTTCCCTCGTTCACACTGTGCCTCTCTTTTTCTCTAACTCCCCCCTCTTCTTTCTGTGCTGCCTCCCACTCTCTTAACTAGCTCTCTAATTCTTTTGGCTTTTGGGCCTTTATTCCATTCAGCCTCTCCTGTGAAACCAGCTAAACTAATTCATCTCCAGACAAATTGCCAATCAGCTGCGGACAAAGAGAAGAGGAGAAAAGAGACTGGTCCTCAATAGAGCCAATCGCTGTTTTACTAAACGTTCCTTCAGAGGAGGAGGGGAGGAGGACCAGAGGGGGAGGCAAAAAGGGGAGAGTGCGTTTAAATGTGTGTTGTCTGTGTGCCATGTGGGGTGTATATAATTTTAGTTTGTGGGGGTATTTGTGTGTGTCAGTGGGGGTTGTATGTGTGTGTGTTCATTAAGACGGTGTGTGTCCTTTGTCACCCCCTCCTGCCGGGGTTCAGCACTTTCTGTATACTGAGGTTAACGACCTTGCCGTCCAATCACATTCTCCTGTCAGGGCCCCGTCGCCAACAGCAACAGGTGGTCTGGCCATGGTATCCTACAGAGCGGAAAAGTAGGGGGAGAAAGAGATGGGAGGATGAGGGATGGAGAGAGAGTGAAAGGAGTAGACTGGATCACGAGAGCGTAGTTTCTCCAAAATACTCTTAAATCACTTTTATCCCCTCGGTTGTCCTCTAGGTTCTTAGACCTGACCACAGACCAGGATAACATCTTTGTTAGGATCATTAGGTAAATGCTGTCTCAGGACTAATGTTGACCCACCTGTAGCCGACACACAGCAACATTTCAGCCTTTACAAATATGAAAACAGAGATATACGACTTTATTAGTGTTATGGTGCTGTCACTTTCAATACCTTGTAATAAATCACATTTGAGAACTGCCATAGAGTCACAATTTAGTACATTGATCCTGCTTGAAATGCCAACACAGGACTGAAAGAGAAAACAGTAAGCTTTGACCTGAAACCATTCTGAATCCAGATTGTTCTAATTCAGCATCCCTAAACCCTTCAAACCTGGAACACATTCATCCTCTGGTGCCAGAGTACAGTCAAGTACCTGACACTCCCCACTATGCAGCCATAATCAGCCTGACTCAGAGGGCTACCTGTGGAGCAACTAGCCCAATTATAATCATGTTGAGCTGTCATATGACTCAGTGACTCCATATCTTGTCCAGTAATACTGCAGGACAAATTCATTAGTATATCCTGAAAGTGGGCATTTACTTTTTTTAATTTTTCAAGCTGCTACAACTAAAAGTAGCTGCATATTTCTCAGAGATATATGTGAATGATTGCAGGCTGCTGATGTGATAAAGTAATATCACATGAGACATCACATGCTGTAATGAGTATCAGCTGACTGTAATTTTGATAAAGGGGAAACCTCAGCTGTGCTGTTATTGCGTTACAACAGCATTATATCAAAATAGATATATTACTTAAACATAGTAAGAAATAACACAATATTATGGGGTTTTCTGTTTATGTTTTTTCAAATCAGCTGACTTAACTTGTTCTGCAACTGGCTGGAAAAATATATTTACTTTGTTTTTTGGTCATTTATCAATATCTGCAACTGACTTCAGATCAGCTACTTAGTATTATGTACATCTACCTGTATGTTTCCATGGATGGAAGAACAGCTATACCGAGTGAAGCCTGAACTTTCAGACGTTCTTACCAGAGTAGCAGAGTAGAGCAGGAACAGTGAGAGAAAATGTTTGAACAATGAACTTCCCATAACAAGATAGTCCACTTCAAATCACTCAAGACACCCTCTGCTTTGACGTCAGTCCTGTGGTTCCACCATCCAGATCGCTTCTGCACATGCCTTGATTCTACCAGCACAATATGTCAGCACTCATCCAATCCGTATTTTGGCTTCACAACTCACAATGGGAGGAGATGGAGACATGTTGTCCAGACTGATATACAGTCCGTGCTTTGATACCTTTGAAACATTAGTATTGCAATATTTTACTCATCAGGTGGATACACACTCTTATGCATTAGCCATATGGCTCACTTAGGTGTAGAAAACTGTTTATAGAAGACTGTATGTGCATGACAGAGTCTTTAAACAGGGAAAGTATCACTGTGACAGCATTCAGTCCGGATGAAAGAGATCTTTACTTCCAGCTGTAGCACTGTAAACAAAACATGTCGGACAGAAACCACACAATGTAAACCAAAGCTGACCAGAAAAAAGCCTGCAGTGTCACATGTCACAGTGGAAACCTCTGCCAGTTCAACTTCAAACATACGTGATGGGTGAGCTGCTCACCAGCTGCATGCCAAAGTGGGTTTGACAGAAACCAGAACGCTACAAATCAACTGATCTTTTTTGCTTTAACTGGGATTTCTCATAAACCTGGCTCCTTGGGTGTATGTAAACACAGCGGATGTTGCTCAGGAACAACATGTGAGGAAGGATGGATGAAAGGATGTGTGACAGGAAAAGAAAGGGTGGAGCTGTGATAAGTTAATAGCTCCAGTCAGTTAATGATCAGAGTGATCTCTCTGTTTTTCTTGTCCTCCCTCAATCTGTCGTTCTTTTTGGCAACTAATTAAGCAGCTAACAGGCTCATAAAAAGAAGAAGGGAAGGAGAAAAAAGGGAGGAGAAAGGCAGCATTAGTCTAGGCTGAGTGCCCCTGTCTCAATGTAATGAGACATAGACTGAGAGTGAGTGAGACTCAGTTTCAGCATCTGATTGATCATTAACTCCCTTAACCAGACACTGCAATAAAACCTATCCCTGTCCTCTCTTGTTTCTGTACTTATCACAATCATTGAGCTGGGTCTTATCTGTCCTCCTCTAACGTCTGTTTGTTTTGCCTGGGATGATGCTATGTGTGTCCTCTTTAACGTTGTACCCTAAGGTAGGAGATATCAGCTTCTGGTTTCTGTTCACACACATAAAAACACAAAGGCACACATACACCACCCTGCTCTCTTCATACAGGCACAACTAGGCTATGTGTAGAAGCAGGGTACGGTATCACATTCATATCAGCTTTGTATCTAATACAACAGACTATCCAAGGGGAGGAGGTGTGGTCCTCTACATGGCTGTACATTATAACACACACAGCATAGCACAGTTCACTCACAGACCATATGACACACACAAGACTGATTTAACCATCTGTCTAACAAAAAAAATGTAACTATACTGGCCAAATCAGAAGGAAGTGGGGGCGGAAATGGAAAGAACAGGAAAAAAGGGCACAGGCAGAAGGAGAGTGAGTGAGATATAGAGGAAGGCAGGGGGATTTGGGTCTGTTTCCCAAATGTGATTAAATGTAGGAAACCAGGCAGACTGAATGTGAACCCCAGAGTTCCTGCTCTCACCATTAACCCCCTCCTGACTTTGCGCATGTGTGTGCAAGTGGGGGAGGGATTGTCTGTGGTACGGTGGCACTCTCAGAGGACTGATATAATGCCCCTTTCCTCTCAACCCTAAAGTGTCTCTGCATCACATATAACATTTTATATGTAATAAGCAGGATGATGTATTGTGAGCCGATTGTACCAGCAGACTGGAACCTACTCACTATGCATTATCCCATAGTTTCTTGCATGGAATAAGGAACTACATCCTACATTTCCCATAATACATTCTTAGAAATCATCTTGCCTCATTTTAAAGCTCACACTCCTTAAACCACAAACATCAAGTTTGAGAAAAAAGGCTTTTTTTTATTTTCATGACATCATCAGGGCTATTTTGTCAAATTCCCTAGTGCCATAATCAACATCATACAACTGTTTTAAGTAGTCTAGGTCTCCATGATTGACCTTTTGGCTGGGAGAAATGAAAAAACAGAGTACAACAAACAGCTTGTTTCAGATTGGTCAAACCCCCATAACAACGGTAATATATTCCCAATAGCAAAGCAAAGCCAGAGGCAACCAGATCACACACGTCATATCAAATTTAAGCTACGTCAAGAACTTTCTATTGGTATCAAATTTGTAGACGTGGCAAAGATCTAGCTTTTGTAAGCATTCTAAACACAACATGGACTTGTCTTAATATTGGACCCACTCCTCAAATCCAGAGCTGGTGAATATATCCCTCAGTTGCCATTCACTAAACGTTACTTAAACCATCAGTGATAGTAATAGTAGCAACAGTGTTAAAAGTGTGACCTTTCCCTTACACATTCAAAAGTGTGTCATCAGCAAAGCTATGAGAAGAAGGAGAGTTGAATTGGAACAGAAGTCAACAACAATATTCTATAAAAAAAACTAAGTGCAAAATTATTATATCTGCAAATCTGCATCACGTCCCTAATATTAAAACCATATTGTGACTTCCACATTGTTATGATGACCTGCTCTTCACCTGCCCTCCAGCGTAGTTGTTCAGACAACTAACCCCCAGCTGTTTGTCTTCATTTTCACAGTTTCTGTTCTCCACCAAAAAAAGTTTAAAAGGAAGGAGTCATTTCGTAAGACATTTGTCTTTTGTCTTTCTGTTTTGGCAGCTCTGGCCAACATTACATCTTAGCCCTATTATAAATGTTCTCACAAAAAGACCCTGCCAAACCAGCACACATACAGCCATAACTATAATTCACAAAATGTCCAAACAAACATCCCTCATACAGAGAGGGTCAGAACCAGAATCAACAGTGAATGTGACAGGATCGACAGTGAGTGAGTTAGTGCGTGGGGGTGTTGAGCTGGTGCCAGGTTTAACGGTATGAAAGCACATAAATGGAATGTGCCCGATTAACCCCACAAATGTGCCAAAATATCTACATTTTATGTGAAACTCATAAAACGTAACCATACCACCACTGTTTAACAAGTGTCACTCAGATTCCAGCTTTTATACACAGGTAATGAAAGTTATAAATCTTCTCACTGACGTCCCCTTAGTGCACACACACTTGCACACACTCTTTCACACACTGTACTTTTGGTCCACAAAGTACAGCCATGTGATGTTTATTAACAGGTTTATGAAAGAAAATTGTGACAACAGTGAATGAGACCGAGACTAGCAGGGGGTTTTCCTAAGACTTTGTCCAATCAGGACGCCGGAAGCCAAACCCTTCCGTTTAAACACACTCACACATTCATGCACACACCCAGCAGGGGAAACAAGCAAAGCTGAAGCAGTGTGATTCTGCTAATCTTTCTTCACCACGTCCTCTGTGCCTGGCTCGGCATGACCCAATGCTCAAACACATACATTCAAACTCCCACACACATGCACAAACATCCACATAATATGAAACACACTGAGTCACACATTTCTGCAGCTTAACTTTATTAAATTGTCTGCTGTAAGGAAATCCAGAACACCAAGTAACACACAGTAAAAATAGTGATTATGTAGCTCTTTTGCAGTGTGTATTAGCTGAGCATGTGCTCATAAAAACGCACTTTTGCTAACACGTGTGTCCTTGCATGAGTTTGTGTGTGCTTGCTTGGAAGTGTGTGTGTGTTTAAGTGTGCTCGTGCATGTTGGGGGAAATGGGCTAATTTGTCTGTGTATCCTGACCATGTTCATACACGCTGCTGCCGCTGCTTTAATGAGGAACACATTTGGGCTGATATTACTTCCACATGCAGTGGAGACGGGAGGGGGCCTTTTTAGAACACAAACAGTGCTTATTCAGCACTTGGACAAACACTCACACTGGTGTTTTTCCATTTTTATTAATTGCACTACATCTATATAATTGTTGAGAAGGCAGGGGTGGTAATGGGACGATGCCTTAACAGTGTAACACATCATTACATTGTCCAAACAACTGTACAGCTCTTACATTTTCCTGTGTCAACTGTTGTCTAAAAAAATTAAAAAGCGAAGTCCCAGTTTGTTACAATAAAAATGTTCCATTAATGTGGATTGACCTCAGTTATTTAACATATAACAAAAGCATTTTGAATATGTAGAAGAGTTTAGTGCTCATTTTCCGAAGCTTTTGCTGTTACTGTGTGCTAAATGTGCCCTGTAATGTGATCCCGGACATGGCTTCATTGTACATCCTGCTTCAATCAGCTAGCTCTGGTGCTACATCTAACAAAGAACAATGTAAAGCAGTTGAGTGGTGGAGATTGTCAAATAAATAAAATAAAATTGTCAAATAAAATCTATTCCTACACAACAGTGCAGGACAAGTCTATTGCTTTGCCTTATCAACCAAGTTCCAAACCTTTTTATCAGACTACATTTTAATAACGGATTCTACTGAGCGAGCGCTACATTCAGTGAGAAACTATTTAAGGTTTAACGCCAACTTTTTTAGAATATCTCTTGTTGGTGTTGGTAAGTAAAACAACAATTTAATTCAACAAGATTTTGATCATCTAAAATGAACGATAGCTACATTCAGTAGAGCTGTTAGCTACAACACAGTGATTAGATAAAGGGAAGCTTGAGACCTTCCAATCTTGGCTTTTTATTTTGCAAGTCTGCAGCAACACTTTAACCAAGCTCCTCCATCATCATGTCTTTGCACTTTCTGATCCCATGACAGTGTAATAGTGGTGTCCTGGAGTGTGACTTCACATTGAGTTACTGCTTGCGAAAGCAAGAGAGACAGACACACGGTGGAAGCCTATCATACGTACAAATCATAAAAATGTGTAAATGCTGAGCTGCTACACGGGCATAAATATCATATCTTTAAATTGCATTAAGAAAATATCTATAGAAATTGGAGGAACTACAATAGGGCTGCCCCACACAAAAGATTATCTAAGTAGGTGTTAGCTAAAAGTGTTATGTCGAAAACCTTTTGTACTTCTATGTAATTATTTTATAAGTTACACATAGTTTATGAGTTTTAATGAGCTTTATCTGTATATGTTACAAGCTCTCCAGTATATATTATGGGTGGCCTTGGAAATTGGGTAACACTATGCAAGATTGCCAAGAAACACTGAAGCCTAAGCTACTAAAATTCAAATGTAGAGGCACAAGCTGTTTACAAACCAACTGTTAATCATTATGCTAACATCAAAAGTGGTTTTGAAATTCCTGCAAGTAGATTTAATATTTATAAATCATCTTTCCCCAGTTTCAGTCTTCTGAACCATGTTTTGGAGACTTCTGGTTTCCTTGAGAGCATTAGCATGGCTTGCAGAAGCTAACAAGCTTAAAAACTAACTCGCAAAGATGGTTGTGAATGAAGGGGTGAAGTTACAAATATATAAACATGTTTTCTTTTAACTCATTGAGCTAGTGCTTGACGCTGCCCTTTTCAGGACCCTTTGCTTGAATCTGATTTTCTTTGGAAACCCTGTGCAAGCTACTGTCACTTAACCAACCATAAAAAGCATGCACTTCACTGTCTGAGGTACAACCTTGTAGTTTTCTTGACTGACATGCAGGAGAGACTAACACCCAATGAAAACTTAGTTGATTATTGGCATTGAATTAAGTTTGTCACCTTTTAAGAGGTTGCACTGAGTTTCCCTCTACCAAACCACACCACACTGTAGTCAGACGAAAGACAAATTCTCACAAGAAACCAGGCTGTTTGGAGAAATCAAGTAAAAAAATAAACATTTGGAGAACATTTTTTCATGCACCACAGTCCTCTCGAATTTGTGTCTGTTGTGCAAGAGAGCATCCTGACAACCATTTGTTCATTATCGAGTATGTTTTTAGGCCATCCTTCATCTAATCCAATTAAATCAAGAAAATGTAATATAGGGCGAAATCTGATTATTGTGTGTTCAAACTACAAATTGGTGCTAAATGGAGCATTTGTGGTCACTTGTTGGAGGTTGCCCAGTCTTGGACATCCTTTGACAAATGATAGAGACATCTCTGTTTGACAGTCATAATGGATCTGCTCTGTTGACAAATCATGCATTGTGTAAGAGAAATGATGGAGTGAGGCACAGAGGAAGGGGAAAGTTGGAGAGGTTGTGAGGGACAGATGGGGGGGGGGGGGGGGGGGGGTTTAAAAGTGAGAAAGAAGGGAGAGGAAGACAGAAGAAACGAAGATAAACAGACTAGAAGAGATTAAAAGGAAGACTCCAGGATTTTTTGTTATCAGATGCAGGGAATCAACTGCGGGACATGTGAAATAGTGCAGACCTCCACCCTGAGCCAGTCTACTTCCCCTGAAGGTGATATGGAAACAAGGGGAGGAGAAAATGAAGAAGGGAGGAAAGGAGAGCCAAGGGGAATGTGCAAGGAAAAATATGTGGAGAGAAAAGACAGAATGAAATAAGAGATTAATCAAATGGGGGGACTTGAGAGTTTGAGGAGGAGGTGAGGAAGGGTAGCGGGTTCAGAGATCATGCAGCGAGGAGACGCAGAGATGAGGGGGGAGGAGAGAAAATGAAGGCAAGGAGGAGGGGGTCATTAAAGAGCTCTAATGACCTGCTGATTGACGAGGGGCCCAAACTCTGACCCCAAATTACTACAGAGCCTGAGAACCAGTCCTGTGTTCTGCTTATGTGTAGGTGGGCCTATAGGTGGAGGTGAAATAAAAATCATATCTGGTCACGCTCGAATGTCTGAAAGAATTTACAAAACATTCAAACAAATAACAGTCACAATTTTGTACCTTAATTTGAATCCGATGACGGCGTAATATCGGTGTCCCAGCGTGTGACTCCACATACACACACCTCAACATTCACACACAGTTCTGCCCTGCATGCTCCGCTGGCTCACAGTGATCCTGAGTCACTTCTGTGCCACCTCTGAGACATTCATATTGAAGTTAAAGCCTTTTAAATTGAATGTAATGCTAATGTAAGGCATTTGCAACTTAACACATTAAGATCGGGACTGATATTTCCCTTTAGAGGTGGTGGAGACCAAAATCAGAGCTGAAAGTTAAAAGGATAATAAACTTATATTTGGAGGACACAAACATAACTTAAAATAAATGATTACGTTTCTCTGTTTTTTGCATAAATTGCTGGCTTTTGCTTCAGCAAAAGTCAAAATGACCCCAATCAGTCATTTCTAATGCCTGTGTGCGATTGCAGGCTTCACAGCAGTTACAGACTTATCCGAATGAATGTAGACATTGCCTGCAAAGTTTGCATTGTTGTATTCTGCAAAGCTTTGAGACATACAGAGAATCATACAGTAGGTTGATATAAATCTACCTTCTTCTATCCCTGACTCATCTGAATTGAAGTTCCTCCACAAAGTGAATATTGCACATTCATAGTAGGTTCTCTCTTTTCTTTCACACACACTCACACAAAAACATCCAGACAGTAAGTTACAGAAGCAGCCAAACATTTGTAGCCAAATGAAGACCAGATGATGCAGCCATGAGATACTGCTAAAACACATGTTCACACACACACACACACACACACACATACACACAAGTACTTAAGAGTTCTTAAGCCCTTGCCCATGCTTTATCCAAAGCTGTAACCATAGCTCTATTTTGTTTGATTTTCTATAAACCCTGTCCTTTTCTCGTGCACACACACACACACACACACACACACACACACACACACACACACACACACACACACACACACACAGACACACACACACACACACACACACACACACACACACAGTCACACAGCAGGAGCAGCAGCCTGCTCCTTCATTACGGGCCTATAAACTGCACAAATCTGTTTCGTCCTGGGTAACATGCAATAAAACGCTCTGTTTTTCCACTCACCTCTCCTCTTTTTTCCTGTTTATGAGTAAACAAACAAAGTTGCTCTTGTTGACAGATACAATCACTCACTTGTCTTGATAAATGCCACACACATTCACAGAATTACTCAGGTTTGCTTTTTGAACAATGTGGCTATTGATAAGTATTTATTTTTAATTATCCAATACAAGGTGGATATCTGCAAACTCTATCATTCAAGATGAAAATCAGATCTTTAAAAAACAACAATGATGGTGAAAACCCTTTGTCTAACCTTGTGTTAATCGTATTATTTGAGACATGCATATCGTTTTTGCAGATGTAGCAGCTGGGTTGCAACTTTTGAACAGCTTATGAAAGGATCCTGATAAGGGCTGGCCTTATTGACTGACTCAATTCAATCCTGATTTACAAGGTGATTCGATAGCGATACGTTTTGGCATATTTCAGCTGCAATATCAATTTTATTTTCAATATAATGCTGTTCAATTTGTAAAAGGAACCCTCTAACCAGTGCATTTTTAGAAATATTAATGTTAGATTTAATTTGATTATAAAGCAGAGTATATGCTGTGTTGGAGAACAATAAAACATTGACATACAGTATATCTATACTGTAAATCTAAACTGTTAAATTCATAGAGTTTTGTGAGGTCAACTTCACTCAAATGTCAGTTTGTATGCAGGAACTGTGCTATATCAATGAGGCTTTGACATCCTCACATAGCATGAAAGTTACAACAGCCTCAGTTTTTGGGGGGACACGTGAAGAGCTGGGTCATGAGTTAACCGTAAACACCTTCTCCAGTGGGGTTTGTCTCGGATCATATGTTTTTGCAGATCATATCTTTGGGTGATGCCTCGTTAAATGATTTGGGAGATTTGCAGTGTTCCATATTATTTTACCTTCAGGTTGAACATCTTGCATGTGGCCTTGCTTTTGTCCAGCTCTTCTCTATCATGTAACCAGACATCTGCTTTCAGGGTTGTCAGAGTCTTTATTGGAGCGGCTCTGCGTCCTGACGTATTTGATTGAAGTACCAATATCTCACTTAAAAAGCAAAGGCTGGTCTTGAGAGAATAGTGGCCAACAGGAAAAGGTTATATCAAAAGATAATCTCAAGATTTTATGAATCAATATCTTATTACTAAGATAAAACAGATTTAAACCGGAAAACAACATTTTTTTTTACCCCAGCCCTAATTTTATTCTAAACCACTGACAACACTGTGCTCATGCAGCAGGAGACACAAGAAGTCTGACTGCATGGGGGGAAAATCCAGGAGAAAATTCTTTAATAATTCAAAAGATCTCTTCAAAAACAAAAGAAAAAAACCTTATGTGTATAAAAAGAGGGAGAAAGGATGTAGGGAAAAGAATACAAAGTGTGTGTGTGTGTGCGTGAGTGGAAGTGTGTTCATGTTTGTGTGTGAACGTGTGTAATTGATAGGAGAGTTTGGCCCATAGCACTGTATGACCTCATTGCTTGCCTGATTTCTCAGCATTCACAGTTTTACACAAGCTTAGGATCAAGTTAATGTTGAAGGCTATGCTACAAAGCACACAGATACACACGCACGCACGCACGCACGCACGCACGCACGCACGCACGCACGCACGCACTCACACACACACACACACACACACACACACACACACACACACACACACACACACACACACACACACACAATCTTCACCATTCCACACCATCTTTCAACTGCTTAAGAAAGCTATTTTCCTTAGCTCAGACAAACCACAGACTAATTTGGGAGTACAACTCTGTGGCTGTTGACACATAAACACACACGCACACTTCCACAGCAGAGAGACATGCACACACATTCTTACTGCAGAGACTAACAGGCCTAAGTGCACCCAGATAACATCTTAAAACAACTATTACTTGTGGTGTGTGGTGGGGGATAAGTGCTGAGAAGTGGTGACTTTAACCTAAAACAAACAGCAGTCAATGAAACAACACACAGGAAACAGGCAACAGAAGACAAGAGGTTTAGTCTGGCTCAAGTGAAGAAAGATAGAGAGGAGGAAGAGGAGGAGTAAAAACAAGAAGTTCAACGCAGTATTTCAATTTGTCACTTGATGATCCAGGCATTTTTTACAATGAGATTTGGCTGCTGCTTGGTAATGAACTCTGCTGTCACCCTGCCTTTGGGCTATTACATTGAGCCTCACATAATATTGGTGTCTAAGTGTGCGATTTTACATTTAATGAAACAGCCCAAGCTTCACTTGCACTCACACAGTGCTGTTCCATTCATGCTTTCATAGAGAACCTTTGGACATCAATATGTCTCTGTCACTTCCTCCAATGCCGACTCAGTGATGGAACAACTTCGCCCACTACTCTACCTTCTTGGCATTAACATCAATAGTGAGGGCAAACAGAGACGTTAAGTCCCAATTTGAACAGGTAGTGCAAAGGGGGTCTAGATTAAGATGGTCTCCAGGTCTGAGGGAAACTGAGCGCTTTTATTGTTACTTATCAACAGAAGACCCTGCTTCTCACAACTAACCAGATCAAAGTTTAGACCGAAAAAGCACAACTCTGATAATGCATGTCAGAGAAAAAAGAGAGAAAGAACCGCCAGGAGGGTGCCAGAACAGTGTCAGTGCTTGGCCTCCAAGAAGGAACATTTTGTTTTTCATTCAGTCTTTTGTAAGTGTACAGATGCAAGTTAAACAGCAAGAATAACGACAACACACACACACAAAACAAGAATTACAACAGCTTGAAATCTTAGACAGAAACAAGGGAATTAAGGAGACTTGAATAAATGAGAGTGAACAGTGAGAGACGAGAAAAGGGAGGCATGTAGCCAAAGACCTGCAGGGTTTGAGGGGCCTTGTAGCACTCCCTTTGGCTCTTGAGGTGAGAACAAGAAACCTACATGAACACTACACAACTTTATACAAGCACACTCTGTGTGAGCAGATGGTGGGATGGCGGTGGGGTTGGCAGTCATGTTCACTTTCTGTTCATTGTGAGGTTTTTATTCCAAGGTTTTGTGTGTAGGTGTGTTGATGGTCAGAGTTCACATGTGTTTATACATGTTTTGTATCTATGTGTGTGTGTAAAGCTTTTAACACTGAATGATGTCCAAAATGAATGTGAAAACAAAGAAGATGACAAGCCTGAGTGATGGACAAGGAGACAAGAATGAAAAGAGACAGAGAGGAAAGTCTCTGAGGGTCATTATGAAACAAATGACCTATCCCATCTACAGGAGGAGGCCAAGCCAGCTGGACCGCTGCCCAGCCTGTAGATTTATGGCAGAGCACTGAGGTGAGACTGAGAGAGGAGACTCAGTAAAAACTCAAGGGGGGCAACAAATGCATGCAACATCACTACTTTATTGTTAAAAAATGTTCCCATCCATCACGGGTGGAGACCAAGAGGAAAAAAGGAGACCTTTTAGGGAATAGAGAAGAGCTGAAGGAAGCTACTTCTGCTGCAGCCTTCTTCCCATCAATTGAGGGTGTAGCAGAAATCTTTTAACTTTATCATCACATAAAAAGAGTAAGTTATGTGGAAGAAACATTTAACCCTAGAAATGTGCACTACGCAGTTCTCCACCAGGTGTGTCTGGGAAGGAACCAGCACCCTCCCTAGCTACCTCTTCCCTCCACAACAAAGATGTCACAGATGATGAGTTGAATTCTCTCATTCTTGAGCAAGATGGTGAAAAAGATTGCGAAATAAAAATGGGATCAGGATTGGTTCAATTTTTCTTTCTAGCAAAGAAGAAAAGCCATCTTCTTTCCTATTTGCATTTTTCCCCCAAAAGTGTTCACTGTGCTGGGATTGGCAAGAAATGTCAGATCAAACACAGGACGTCTACTATAGGAAACCCCTGTTTGTGTCTCGAGTAAATATAAGTGTAAAAGTTAGCTTAACAGCCTAAAAAAACAACATCCTCCAGAAATTTGCAAGAATCCATGCAAAGCTTGCAAAAAAAAAAAACAATCACTGCAACTTCTCAACTAATTTGATAATCATTCAATCACATGTTGTTGGTGTGTCTGAATCATTTGTGTTTAAGTGCGAGTCGAGCCAGACATCAAGTGATTGATATCATTATGGGGCCTACAGGGGGTGATTACAATGACCTCTGTCTTTGAGTCCTTCAGACTTAAAAAAGTTATTTGACACCCATCATGTAATGTCACTCAAGCAGGACATCAGGAGAAAAACGAATGCAACTGGATTTCACTGGGATGTAGAGTTGTGTATCATCGGTATAGCAGTGGTAATGCGTATTGTACTTTATCCTAACAGGTAAATGGAGAATAACAGAGGACCTAGGATGGAGCCCTGCGGTGCCCCCACATGTAAGGGGGGGGGATCTTGAGAAGGAGGATCTACCGACCTTTTTTCCTAAAATAAGATCAATTTGTAAGGTTGGAAGTGAAAACATTATACTGCCACATCATAGGCTGCAATAGATTACTTGAGATTGATAATCAAAATGTTTTGATCGATTTTGTCAAAAGCTGAGTAAAAGTCAGAGTCATCAGTGCTGAAGTCCAGGTCCAAGTGTTGCAGACACTGTTTGCACCACAGAATTTTATGTGTATAGTTATTAGAATGAAGGTTTCAGATGAATTGAGTCAATTCAAAATTCATAAATGTCTGCTATAGCTGGACATACCACATACATAAAGTGAGCAGAGTGAAGAGAAGGAAAGTCTGAAATCCATGAAAAGAAGAAAAGAGAGAGTAGTTTCCATTTTTTGGCACAGCTGGTCGTACAGTACATTTTCTCTCTGTGGGTAAAGAGGAGGCAGGAGGCCTCCTGCCCTCTCCACTAATCACACTTAATGATTCAAATGGGCCTGAGACATACCTTTGAAATCAAATCCACTTACAACTGCACAAAAAAAACGCACAGACATGCACATACACACATACTTACATACACACACACACACACAGGCCAATAGCACGTACAAAGACTCACAAAACTAGGCACACTTTTACCCAAACTTACGGACACACACAC
Source organism: Notolabrus celidotus (assembly GCF_009762535.1). NCBI lineage: Eukaryota > Metazoa > Chordata > Actinopteri > Labriformes > Labridae > Notolabrus > Notolabrus celidotus. The sequence continues at coordinate 12,869,046 of NC_048285.1, forward strand.
ACACACAAAGGAGAGAGTGGAGCAGAGAGGATGTAACTCAAGACGTGTGAAGGAGTGCGTAAGCCTCGATGTTTCCAATCCATCAGCAGGCCCCTAACTAGCTGTGCAAGGTCACAGCTAATTGCTCCTAATGACCTCATAGGCCCACATACACACACACACACACACACACACAGGAACACACAACCATGTAAGTGGAAAAAGTCGAATAATGTGCCACATACACACACAAGTGGCACATGTAAAGGAAAAAGGAGTTGTGCCAAATGGTGACCATAAAACACGGGCCTGTCAAAATGTGCATGTGTGTGTGTGTGTGTGTGTGTGTGTGTGTGTGTGTGTGTGTGTGTTTGTGTGTGTGTGTGTGTGTGTGTGTGTGTGTGTGTGTGTGTGTGTGTGTGTGTGTGTGTGTGCGTGTGTGTGTTTGTGTGTGTGTGTGTGTATGTGTGCCTGTTGACCAAGTAAAAGCTACATCAGGCTCCTATGGCAGCATTTCCTGAAACCCCTACGCATCAGATATCCTTCTTCACATCGGCACAAAACACACGCAGAGAAATAATTAATTTACAGAGAAGCTGTTGGCAGTGTGCTTAGTCCTTCTAAACTTCAAAGTAATTTGAAGTAGGATATAATAAAGCTTTGCTGTGCATATTTCAAAGACTTATTGTAAGTACATGAAGTGTGTTATTGATCCCAGACAAAGGTTTTGTTGTTTCTTTTCAGAGTTCACATCAAAGGACAACTGAACAAGAATAAATTAAAGCATTGAAAAAAATTATAGAAAACAAAAATTAACAACAGAATATATTCAGTGAAGTGTCACTACAGTGTTTGCATTAATGGACCCAGCAGATGCTCTGAATTATTCTTGGTCTGAATATCATGGCAAGGTAAGGGCCGGATGAAACATAATATTAACCATTGTATGTGGCACAAGCATATCAGTCTTAGATTTGTGCATATTTCAGCATGACTTTACAAATAATTATCATAAACAAATCAGAGTGAGACAGTAATGCTCATAAACTAGAACAATACACAAGAAACGTAGCTGTTAATTCATGAGTAAGAAATAGGGAAAAAAATATTCTCACACAAACGTAAGTTAGTCTGCTTGTTTAAATGACAATAAACAAAGAATTTATTTACCCTAAACCGGACCCTGCCCACTCAAACACAAACTCATAAATGCCTCTAGTTTGCATTGAGAACGGTACTTCTGCTTCTGGGTGGCTTAACAACTGAGTGGGCATGTGCAGAGAACAAACAACACACCACTGGCATCTACAGCTTTCTCCTGTTCTCCCGCTAATCACTTCATGATGGGTTTTTATGTGCATCAACCAATTCTAGGGGGTGCAGAGAACTACGGTTCATCAAAACAGGCATTCAGGTGAATACATAAACACTCTAAGAAAGTCATAAAATGGTTTGGATGGAATTATTTTAATTTCTGATGGAACTGGCATGCTGGAACACTTACAGTAAATCTAACAGAGTCAAATCAAGATTCAACTATATGTTGTCCCAAATCGTAAAAAGCACTTATCTCAGGGTACATAGTATAAAAGCAGTTCTCAAGCATACTCTGTAAAATTTTGTTTACAGAGACCCATCATTCCTAGAATAAGCAAGCATTTCAAGATATGGACAAGAAGTAAACTTTCATCCTTTGCATCTGGTTTGTTAGATAGCTATAATCAGGCATCATCTGCATATGGCCAGAGGTTTATGGAGTGTGTATTATTAATACTGCCTTAAGGATGCATGTATTGGGTAAATAGAATTGTTGCAAGCACTGAACTTTGTGAAACTCTGTGACTAACTTTGGCATGCAGGGAGGATTGATATTAGTATGTACAAACTGACCGGGATGTGGTTCTTTTAATGCCAACTAAATGTTTCAGTCAAAGTAATAAAACGTAAAGACTGTAGCACCAACATGCAAAAAAATAAATAAATGCTTCTTCTGATGTAATTACAAGGTCAAACACTTCGCTGATCAGTAATGTCAGTGATGCTCTTATAATCCTGATTTAAAGGGTTTGAGGTTGACTAATCTTGGCAAACTTGCTGGTCTCCCACCCCCTACAGCCGAGATCATACGATATAAGAATAGATTGGTTTCAGTATTGAATGTTTTAATGCATCTCATTACATAACTTGGAAACGTTTTCTCTCCCTTTGGTTGATCATTGTAAGGACTACTCTTCACTTAAACTACTTTATGGTTGGGTACCTTCCCACTTGTCATCATTCTCCAGCGAGTTTCAGAGATGTAGACATTTAATGTTTAGATTATCAGAGGTCTGGCTCAGCAGATAACTTAGAAATGGTATCAATAACATTTGGCAGAAGTTTGTTGGTCATTTTGCAATAAAACCAAGATGGAGTAACACAAGTTATTGGAAAACTTTGTTTCTTAAACATTGTAAAATGTAATTCATAGTACTATTAATAGTGTTGAATGACTAGAAGCTGACAGATTATCTTATATTTCAGATATTTTGTTCTCAAGTTTGTCGCGGGGTAGGAAAAAAGGGAAAAAATGGAGTCAGGTTACAGTAGCAGGTTCAACGGGAGACAGATTCATGGAGCTTAACCAACTTCTATATAAATCAAGACATGACACATCGGATACATTCTTACAATTAACAATACCTTGTTCCATTAAATGTGCTTGGTCTTTGGGAGTGGACTTCCTCTTGAAACTGAGCCTATGGCTTGGCCATATTATGGGAACCATGCTAATGGAACACACACATATGCGCGCACACACACACACACACACACACACACACACACACACACACACACACACAGTCAAACACATACAACCTCTTGTGTTAACTTGGGAATCGCAGGCCGTCTGCCAAATTGCAGTCGAACAAAACGGCTTCAGCTTTGCTAAATGCACTGTGGTCTGTGGTGGCAGTAGTACTCAGTAAAACAAACAAACACACCAACCCGCAACCACCACCACACTCAAACACTGTGTGTGTATGAGTGTGTATACAATAATACATAACCAAGTTTGTGTATGTATTCACACACCTCGGTATTTGTACAGAATTAATGCATAAGCATGTGTAAATGTTTCTCAGTGTGTGTGCAGCCGTGTGTGTGTGTGTTTGTGATCAGCCAACTATAGCCAAGACTGCACTGAGCTGCCAGGATGGAAAGAAAGGAGAAAGAAGAGAGGGAAAATAATGGCTGTTCACAGTTTAAAAAAACAAACTATTCCAATAAATTTGCCCCAAATCCCCATCTCCCGCCCCTTTTTTCTTGTTCCAAGCCGCTTTTATGGGCTGAAATTAGTCGTCCCCAACCCCCTGACAGGGCTATAAAACATTCTGCCAGGTACATACACTTAGGCCTTAGAGAGTTTAGACGGAGGAGGTAGAGAAAAAACAGGGATGGAGGAAAATATCAGGCCAGAGGGAGACGGAGAAACATAAAGAAAGAATGAAGGAAAAAGACAAGGAGGGAGAATGGAAAAATAAGAAGATAAACTAATGGGGGTGGCTATGGAAATATAAAAGGTGAAAAATGGAAAACAGAAAAACGTAAAAGACTTAAAATGAGAGGTACAAAAAGAGAAAAGAGCAGAGAAAAAAGCTAAAGAAAAATGCAAGAAGTTGTGAGGAGAGAAACAGAACACAAATTACTTTTACATCTGTGGCCCAAACTCCCTATGGACTTGTGCACATACAGCAACACACAAGGAAACATACGCACACACACGCACACACATATACAAAAGATTTAGCCTTTACTGTCTGAGATTTTTAAAATAACAACTATATATCCTGAAATGCACGGACGCATTTTTTTTCCTTTGGAAGCAAAAGGAGGGTATGTAAAGCAACATAAATTCATCGGGTTTGTTGACAGCATCAAGGAAAAAACAAAAGACAACTTGCCACAAATGACCTCATCAGTGTCAAAGGTCACACACACTGTGAGAAAAAATCCAGTTAAAATTAAAAGGAGGGGAAGGGTCAAATGGAGTAGAAAAGATTGATAACTCAATTCCTTACTTAAGAAGCTTTCTCACTTACACATAATTCCTGAAAACTCCACAGTAAACCCGGGTGATTTGCAAGTGTGAACGCACACCACTGCATTTTTCATCAAGGCATCATTTTGAATTTTTGACTACGAGGCCCTCAGTATAATTTTTGGGGTAAAGTCAGAGCTCATGTTATAACGCAGCTGGAAATCTTTTGGAGAATTCCCCCCAAGTAAGCAGACAAGGGGTTATGACATTTAGACCATGTGACGGTGTTCTGTCAAGATTTGCTAGTTGTATAAAATGCATCCATGGCATGAATCAACACCAGAGGCTGTCAGCACGCACAACTTATTTGTGCTTTTTTTTTTTAAGCAATGCTCCCAGTGGTGACATGTGCAGAGCCATTTAGTACAGCACATGTCCATATGAAGCACTTTTTGACAGAACACCGGTGTTCATCTGAAGGAGTGTTTTTTAATCTAATGAAAAAACATCTATAGGTAGTGTGGCTGCCTTATACTCCCTTACTGGTGTGTTTTTTAACTAATTTGTTGTAAAGAAAGACTGCTGTCAAATCTGTTGCTTTGTGTGCCAATTATCCTGAACATTGACAACACAGCAGTGAATTTTCAAACACACAAACACATATGCCAGGGGTTGAAAAGGAAACAGAAATCAAACAATAAGAAATAAAGTACATTTAAACATGGAAGAGTAAAATAAAGAGATCAGCAGTTTTATTATTGGATGGAATGGAACTTCAAGATGTCAGGGTACATGTGTGATCAGCCGGCTCTCGAGAATGTAAAGGGCAGAGCTAAAATTTTCTTGAAATTTTCCAGGATGCACGTCTGAAAACAGCTTTAAAATTGTTAATTTATTTTCAATATATATACTTCCATTAAATATTGACCCTCTGTTTTGATTAGAAAAAGTCATAAGCCTGTGTAATATGTTTTACTTTCAAGCAGGAGCACGTCCATAAGCATTTATTATAGATATAAACTTGTGAATACGTTCGCAGATGTGTCTTCATCATAATCATGCTTCCAAAAGTTATCATCACGTTCTCCTCATCCCTCGAGACAGTCAGAGACTTCAAAAAGTGATGCAGCTACCATAAATGGAGAAAGTATGTTAAAGACAATTGGTCTGAGCATGCAAATCTATTCCCCAGATTATCTGAACAAGCCAGCATCTTGTAATTTCAGTATGAAGTATTGGACCCCCATCTGCTCACATGCTTCTTTTCATTCCACTTGGGATAAAAGTTCTGAGAGAAAGTTTTTTAAATTTGTCTATTTGTCCAGAAATTCCTTTGCATTTATGTGCTGTTCCTGAAGAGAGATAAGACGTCTGCAATCAGTTGCAGGAAATGCTTGTGGGAGTCAACAGCACCATAAACCATGTCTGTGAAAAATTCTCCGGAACACATTCCACAGAGACTCCTGGCTGCGTCATGCATGGTTAAGTGAAAAAAGGAGGAAATGTCTGTAAAGGCCACAGAACAGGTCTTGTGGCATCACTTTTTTCTATTAAGTAAGATATGTTTAATGTCAAAAAAATAATAGAATAAAATTTATTTACAGCGTGTGAGCACATTAAAACAAGACTTTTCCTTAGCTTCACAGACAGCATGACATACTGAATATCATATCATCCTCATCCTGCAGCTCCCAGCTCAGTGAATGCACCACACTCTATCTCTGCCGCAGTCAAACAGACAGGGACAAGTGTAATTGTGGCTTGCGGTTTGGCTGAGCATTCAAACGGAAAAGCAGCTTGTCCACATCTCTGTCTGTGTGTCAGCAACGTCCATTTGTCTTCCAGTCTCTGTGTGTGTGTTTGTGTGTTTGTGTGAGAGGGAAGGGTTTCGTGTACACGTAGATTATGTCCGTCAGCCGCTGTCTGTGGTAAATCAAGTAGTCGAGAGACAGGGGGGTGGGGACACATGGACACACACACACAAACACACATACACACACACTCAAGTCCAACCGAATTATGGCAGAGCGGACCTGGTATGGTGAGAATGCTACGCCAGGCGCCCACTGCTGCAGCAAACGTGAATGAGCCATTTGTATTAAGCGTTTTCCCAGCACACACTCACGCAAACACACACACACGCCATGTGCTGGATGACGTACGGCTATAAACCCACATTGGGTATCAAAACTAAAACACCCACATAGGATTGTACTGTATACACAGGCATTACACGCTCAAGCAGGCATAATAAACAATAAGAGACAGCAGACAAACACGCCAATGGAGCCACTGAAATATATCTATTACTACAAGAGATAAAAAATAATGTGAAACTTGCTACAACTGCACTCAAAAAAATAACCTACAAAAGTATCATTAAGCCTGTTTTTTCTTTCAGATGTCTGTTCATGCATGTGCATTGTTTGCAGGTTATTTTTGTCTGAATAGGCGGCAAGAAAACAGGAACCTGACTGATGAATGAACACTCTTTGTGTGTGCGTGTGTATGTGTCTGTGTGTGTGTGGGAGAGAGAGAGAAGTAAACTTTGGGTGGGACCAGGTCCTTCAAAACGGTGTGTGATTCTGTATGCATGTCCATCCATACAGTTTGATTTTTGTCATGCATGCAAGGCAAACAGTCCTTGTGTACACTTAATGTTTTTTATAGTTTATGACAATGATAAAAACTGTCAACACACACACACACACATGCACGCACACACATATACACGCCCACACACACATACAGTACATACATTCAGCCTATTTGACTTTTACAGTAAAAAAAAGGAGAAGAAATATCAATAATCAGTCTTAAGAAAGAAAAATGATTTGAAAACACACTTGTAATATTCTGATTAGCTCCTCCTGTGGTTTTGTTCCTATGCCACAGTATTTCTCTCTTACAAATCCAAACACACACACACACACACACACACACACACGCGTACTGAGTCTTTCTTTCACAGTGTTATTGGTGATTAAGTCTCAGTACACCATGCAGGTTGCCAGTCCAGTTCTCAGGAGCACTGAACAGCTTGTGTTACTGGAATCTCAGACTAGTCTGAAATGACATGACCTGGTTGACCTGGGCTGAATGTAAACCTAACCTTGTTAATCCTGTGTCCTTTATAATATTATCATATCATAATTCTGATTTGAACTGAGGTTTGATACTACAAAAACAAAAATCTCAGCAAGTTCATGTGTCTTATTTCTAGTCATAGTGTCTCTTTAAAGTTAGTTTAAGTTGCATTGACCATACAAGCTCAGAAATGAATCGTATGCAACATACTACAGGCCATAATGACTTAAATGCTTAATGAGTAAAATATCTGCAAATGCAGCAACCAATACTTTTCTCAGTAAGTTTCTTAAAATATCAAAACAGATATTTTTACTCATTAAAAGCAATAAAGTCGTTATTTTTGGTTCGTTATACTTTGAAATAAGATTTATTTCTGGGCTTGTTAGGTCACTGCAACTTATATTAAGTTTAATGAGACACTGACCAGATATAAGACACATGCAATTCCTGAGATTTGAGTTATGCAGTGCAAATTTGTTGCAGAGAACATTTCCTACTCTAGGACACACTTGAATAATTAAGGATTATTTATTTAGGATACATTTTGGACTCAGACGCCATAGTCCTTTTCTTGTAGCCAAAGGCTGGGGTTCATCTTGGCAGAGTGCGCACAATGAGGGCGTCTCAGCACACAAACAAACATGTATTAAACCATCTGTTTAGGTTTGCACAATGATGGCTTTGTCCTCCTTTTTGCCCTGAAAAGATACAATGTCGAAGGTGCACTGAGTGCTTGGACCTTGGTGTACCTATTTGCAAGTCTGTTTGTTTCTAGTTGTTTAAAGAATAACACATAAACTACATTTCACCCAAAGGGACTCAAAAGGAGTTTAGCTAAATGTAATCTTGCAATCACGGCTAGGGAGGAAAGTTTAGCTGAGAAGCAAAATAAAGGCTTGAGTTTGGTGCTTATTCCCTAACAGTCTGTACTGCATGATTTGTCACATGGGACATGAGCGTACTTGTGTTGACTGAATCAATTTAGCTCTCTAACAAGCTGGAATTCAACACTTTCCAGGATGGGCTATGTGCACAACGTTTCTAAATATCAACTATCTTAAAACTTCAAACTTTTATGTTATTCATTACATCAGCTATAGATATGAAACAGAATTGCCCACTTTGGGGTCAAATGAAGGGTAGATATATTGCTATAAAGATATGCTTGTGTTTGTGTTTGTGTGCTGTGCATGTTGGTTTGTATTCCCACGGCAGGGCCAATGTTTACTCTTCCTCTGGAGACGCGAGTTCTATTTCAGGGAGTGGAGCAACAAGATGGGGAAGAGACAGGTGCCAAGGAAGTCAGCAGCACAGAGTCTATGAATAACAGACTAAAGGAGAGACAGATGATGGTGTGTCTGCAGTAGGAAGCAGCCTGCTTATAGTTAACACAACAAGAAAAACAATTAGCTTTAGATGTATACTTTTAATCATTCAGTCAACATATCAAAAGACTTAAAGAATCTTGTTTCCGCTTCCTCCATGAGTGCAGTCCCATCTCTTTCCAACTTTATATCTGCAGCAGTCGCTCCCTTTTTCCTCTCTACATATCTCTACCCGTGTTGAAAAAAACACAGCCCCCTCCTCCCTTCTCCAGTCACAGTAAATCATTCTTGACTCTGCTCTCTCTTTAAACACAGCTGCATGTTGGATGTCAGCTCCTCAACTTTTCAGCACAACATTTGACAGGACATTTCCCTCTCATTGTCAGGAAACTCATATGCATATTCACGCTCTTTTCACACACTTCTGAAACTCTGATGACTTACTACTCCTTTTTCTTTTTTTTTTTGGACAGCACGTTGTACATTTTCATCCAATGGTGTCACAGTGGTCCTTCAAACTGGATAAATTAAGTTCCAAGGACACACAAACACACGCACATGCTGAAGGCTTCCCGGAAGTTGTCTGTCAAGAGGTAATCTTACTTGTCAGTTGTACATACTTTAATGCAATTGTTCAGTATCTTGGATATGTGGAAGGTATACAGCTAAACCAATAATGGAAACAGGCTTAGTTAAAGTTATCAAACTGTAACAGCCAATAAAACTTGTGCTATGAAAATGATGACAAAATTTCTAGGCAATGATATCTTCATGTTTATGTTCTCTGCTCTAAAATAAGTTAATAGATAATGAACAAGTGACTGTAAATGATCAGATTCTGTGCAATGTAAATGTATGATCATTGATATGTTTCATTAGTTTCTCTGAGGGGGCACAGGAGGCACCACTGCAATTTAATACCAAGCAGTAACGAACTTGTGCATTAATGTAAAAAGGAATGATTTCATAACTGAAATACAACTCAGATATATGGCAAATGCATGCACACGCAAATGCAGCAAGCTGGGAGATAAATCAGTGTTTGAGCAGGCCCACAGAGGTACGTATTATGTGGTTACTTAGTTTCAGCACATTAATAAAAAACTTGTCCCAGTCACCAGTTGGAGGAGAGGAGAAACAGCTGTCTGCAGAAGGTCGTGAGGAGGGGGAGGAAACATCTTCCAAATACCCTGTGAGAATTAATGCATGTGTATGTCTGCACACTTTATTGTGACTGAGCTTTTGCATGATGTATGTCCCCCACTGATTAAATCTGATTAATGACACCAAAAGAGGACAATCACAGCACAAAGACATGCATTCAGCTGCCCCATTAACTACCAAATTAGCCTGCCAAGGCCACTTAGTTGACCTCTGCAATGATATATTGTGGTCATACATGTTTTTTCATTTGTCAAACATACTACTGAGACATTTCTATCATCACAGGAAGCTGCTTTCAGCTGGTGCTGCAGATGTTCAATGGATGGGATATGGTTTTATTTTACTATTTTCTTTTAGGAAGCCAAATTCTCACCCACGCAGCCATTTTCAGCAATGGGGACAATTTATTTTTTCTTTCGAAGCAAGTGAGTCCATCCCTTCATTCATTTTGCAACTGGACTGCTACCACCTGCTCATCAAATTTCTGGGAAAAGCACATCAGCTGCCTCAGGCTGAGAGAGGGGAGTGTGCTGTTACAGACGGGCAGGGTTACAGGGGTTAACTCTCCAACAAGAGGCCGATTTACAGCCATGGACAGGAGCCATCTATCAGCACTATGTTGCCTGTCACTGAATGAGCCAGACAGAGCCAAAGTCAGTACTCAGAACGTGTCTTATAGTATCAAAAATGAATAAACCAGACACTTTCTGGTGAGAATCTTCTGGATTAAGGATGTTATCATACATACTCACATGCCACAGTTTGAGAGATTTTACATTGGCCTGGGGTTTATGAAAAAAGGGGCATGGAATTCAAGACATAAAGATATCTCTTAAATAGGCCTCTGTCTGAGAGCCTTCATAAATGTTCGCCTGCGGTCTATAACCACAAGTTAACATGCAAACAAAATAAAATAAAGGAGTCTAGATGATTTTATGAGCGGGTGAACCAGTGTTTAGTGCACATCATGAACCACTGAGACAAAAACAATATACAGTTAGGACCAGAAAATAAATAAATAGGAAGTATTTCTATTTTTTCAATGGTATCCAAAGAAAGAAGAGGCCCAAGACCTTACAACCAAAACAGCCAGTGTGATTTTATTTTTAGTCATTGGTAAGTGGGTCCTGAACTTTCACCTGCTGTGTTCAAGGTACTTTAAAGGTGTCTATTTGGTTTAGAAAAATATTACTGTCATGTGTTATGTAAATATGAATGAAAATATTCAATACAGTAGATTATTTTACTTATAATAGCTCATGTGATCACTCTAATGCCACTGGTCTGTTAACACTGCTTGACTGACTGGTCAAGAAACTTGAGAATTAGAATTCTTAAGAACTCTTAAGAATTTGAAGTTTCACATCTGATCTGATGACTGGGAGCTTAATTCTGGTGAAAAGGCTTTTGTAACAGGCTCATTGAGGTCGTTGATGGCACCCTGCCTTGACAAAGTCAGAATTATTGGGTCAATAAAGCAGAGGTGAGACTTAAACAGATCAAGAACCATTGCAGCTTATCTGGGTAGTCATTTATCACCAGTGGTGGACAGTAACAAAGTAAACTTACTTGAGTACTGTACTTAAGTACATTTTGGAGTATCTGTACTTTAATTGAGTATTATTTTTTGGAGGAACTTATTACTTTTACTCCACTACATTTCTATCAGTGCTCTAGTTACTCACTACTTTTGCTTTAACGTCAGCTCATGAATTTCCTTCTCTTTTCTGAAATCTGATCCCTCGGTTGAACGTGGAGCAAACACAGAGCATCACTCAGATCAGGCAGTTCATTTAGAAGTGGTAAAGATGTCTATAATTCTCCACCTGAGAACCCATGGCCACATCTTCAGCCCGTGTTAGTGGTTTTTGAAATGAAGAATGATATGTATGGCTTTAAATTGTTCTCCCTGTTTCCCACTCTGCCCAAACATACAAAAATTCACTGTCCAACCTGAGAAAGCGTGTTGACAACACATTTCAAACTAAAGTGTCTGTGCTTGGAGTAACTTAGTTTGCTGTTTTATTCCATGGTATAGTTTTTAGAGATTCCAAGTAATGGATTCTAAATAAACATGATGTAACACAATGTACCCCTATGTATTCTTGACTGACTGATATATTGTGAAAATACAACATTTTGAGATTTTTTAAAAGCAAGTACTCCAGTACGTTAAATCAAGTAATAATCTGACAGAGCAAATTTCACTTGTATTGGAGTAATATTTGACATAGAGTATCTATACTTTGACTTAAGTAATGAAACAGTGTACTCTGTCCACCACTGTTTATCACACATGAACTTAGCAGTGTCAGAGTCAGGTCTAAACATTGTCCTGACTTACACATTTACACATGAAGCACACAGCGATGATGCCTGTGTACTTTTAAACTGAAGCCTGAGTAACATAGTGTCCCAGGATGTGATTTTGTACAGTGCTGCATTTGAATGAGAGACAGGAATCAATAACAAACAGCACAAGCTTTACATGCACACAGGTATTTGTTCTTGCTAGCTTTAACATTTACAGCGCTGCTTCACCCCACCATTGCACCTCTATGACACTTAGACTGATGGAGAGGCATATCTGTAGTGCAACATAACAGTCTTCATTATGGAATATAAAAGGAATACTGTTTGGTTTAAGCAAGATATACTGAATGGGAATAACATGCAAAGAAAGGAAGAGGGTCGGCTGTAATGGTAGCTGTTAATGTGATTTCCATACAACATCTAAAGCTTGTATCCTCAATACAAAGAGAGAGTGATAGCAATACACAGGCAGGTAGAAAAGAGAACCAAGGAACTAAACTCAATGCAAAGTTATGGAAATCATCAGAAAGTCCATTCTCTGGCTATGATAATGCTAATGACCTGCAGAGTCACTACAAGGGCGCATCTGTTCAATGCATGGTTAAACTGGGTCAGAAATTTGCATTTACTCATGCAGATTCTCTGGGTTAAGTCCAGACAAGTCCAAGAGTGGATGCATAAAGAACATGGACTTCTTGGCCCTAAACTTCGTGGGTCTTTTTTTTATTTTGCTTTCGTAACATTTGTTTTTTCAACGAAGCTTTATATCTAAGTCTTTGCTTTTGCTGTCATAATCATGTTAGAGCTGCAGTAGTTGGTAACCGTGGGTACTGAATTGTGTCAATCAACTACTGTGTAAATGATAATTTTATCTGAGAGTACACACAGGATCCCATAATCAGATGCTCATGTATGACTGACTGAAAGGTATTCTGAAAGAGAAAAGTGTTCAATGAGATAAATGAAATATAAAAATTATCCATTACAGTTGACATTTTTAACATTGACATGACAAACTGATTTTTTTTTTTGTAAAGTCTTGTGGAAAACAGGTTATAGGTAAGATGAAGCGAAAATGAGACAACTATCTGACAAATCAAAGCATCCTTCAGTGATGCATGAACAGTACAAAACCACAATGTTGCCATCAAGGAATAAAACCCATCTGCTCATGTGTTACCCATTTAATCTAGATTATAACTGTATTTACATATGCACTATACATTCTGGGGGTGGGCTCCCTGTGTGAATGCAACAGCTGTGATTTTCACTCCGACTTCACTGGCAATTTGTCCCGCCAGCACCCTTGTTACATTTCACAAGAAGTTTGAGTGAGCCGATGTGTGAGTGCAGCAGGTAGAAGTCAGCAAAGGTGAGCAGAAAGTGGTGATTGTGTCGTGTGACCAGCAGTGACTGTCCAATCTTCGTGCCTGAAATGAAAAGAAGCTGCTCCATACTCTGGTTGATGGTTGAGGTGTGCGGGAAAGTGATGGAGGACAGCTATAGAAAAGTTGCCAATCTGTGTGTGTGGTACTCTAAAGCCTGGATGTGTGAGCCTGTGGTCCCAGAGGGGACAGATCACCTGTAGAAACCCCCAATCTTTCCCACCAATCCCCATAATAGCTTAAGCACCCACAGATGCTGCCCTGCACCTTTACAAACACACATTCACACACAGAAGCTTAAAAATACCAAATTGATGGAATTAAAGCTGCACAGATTCAGACACGCACTCCTTCAGCACGCAGAACATTTGCACTTATGCACACTCACACCATTCCAAGGAGTTGGCGGGCCTATTAATACCACACTTCAAGGACTGAGGGATTGGGCAAGGAGCCATAAGATGCTATCTGGTGACTGATACACACTTGTGTCTCCCTTTCTGTCCTCGGGGTGCTGCCTTTCACTCGGCCTGCCAAGCTGAAAGGTTAGACTGGTTACATTCCCACAGCAGGACTGAGTTGGCTTTAGCAGGGCTGTGGTCAACCAAATATGTTTATGTATTCATTTAAAAGAGGAGGGGAAGAGTACTCAAAAAAATATTTTGATAGGAAAGTTTCACTCTCACTCTGACTGTTAATTTATTATGTTTTAATAGTTTCACTTTTCAAAGAATCTCACATTTACACTAAACTTTAACAAGGTAATAATATTAAGTTAAATTCTTCTTGAGATGTTTTGTGATTTGTTTTTATTTAATCAAAAGAATGAGTCAAACTAAATGAAGGTGAGACATAAACTAGTCCCAGCACCACCAAAAATAGAGGAAGTCAGCAACAAAATCTCAATTAATCTTGAACAGCTGCTATTAAATCATTATGGAGGGATGATGTCCCTGCCCTTATCATCACTGTAGCTGATTTTAGCATGACCAAGCATCACAGCTGTCTGCTAAAGTAAGACCTCATTATAAATAATCATAAATCAGCTCCCAAGTGCCAGAACAGCAATGATGACAGCTAAGGCTGGATGTTTTTGAGCAAAGATGACAGCAGGTGTTATTTTTAAGTAAACATAAGCATGATCCCAAACTCCACGCTCATGGACTGAAGGACTTCATGGCAGGTTCACAGTAAAACTGTCAGTGCACAGTGCTGTCAAAGTGTCACATTGTAAAGTGTGTGAGCTCTCTGATGCAAAATTTACTATGCCACAATATCCAAAGGTGCTGTTTCTAAAATTCTATGAGTCTGCATTTTTGCAGACTAAACCATGAGGCTTACCAAGAGTTCATATTGGACATGGTGATGTGAAGGTGTGATCATTGAGCCCCCCATTAAATGTAAACAACTATTCTGATGTTTAAGCAGTTTTCTTTGAAGAAAAAAAGTGTCTTTGTGAGCTACTATATGTACCCAGTGAGCACTAGCCAGGATTTTAACACAAAATGTTGATTAAAACAGGGGGAAGCAATTCTGAATGTCCAAGACCTCATTTCAACCATTTCTTAGCCAGCCAAAATAGGATGAAGACATTTTTGTTTCATAATTTCTATAAATTGTATATTTTAGGGTGAAAGGAGAGTGGGAATGATTATTGTAACGGCATTTATCCAAAGTACTTTTCCAGCGGTAGTTAAAATCCCATTAATGCAAAAATCATCAAGACATACACAATGGGCTGTTCGATGTTTACAGTAAGGTTCAGAAACATCTTTAAGAGAGCAGTTATAAACACTCCCCACAGAAGAATAAAAAGAAGTTGCCGCATGCACAGACACTTGTGAAGCTAAGGCAAACCATGATTGTCAGATTGAATCAAATGCTGGACCTTTCATTTTTCGTTGGTAACTACAGTGCACTCTGATACAACTATTTCACAGAAAATGCAACTCCAAACTCACTGTTAAGGTGTGTGAATGTGAGAAAGTTGCAGATTTTACGGTGAAATATGGTTTATTGTAGATGTTTCAGCAATGTCTACAACAGATGCTTAAAAAGGTTCCTTTTTAGAGTTTTATTTCAGTTAGATATTCACAAAAGGTCAACACTGTTGTCCCTTTGACCTTTAATAGGTTGCTTAAATGTATAAACCCTGTGATGTAAACATGTAAACATGTACTCGAGATCTGCATTTTTTTTGGTTATTCAATGGTGCATCTTGTTTCCAGTCAAAGTTTGTCATGATAGCGTATCCTGTTCCTCATTTTTTTATACCATAGACATCACAGACTCACACACTCATTCACTGTACTCCTGGTGTGATTCAAGTAGTTGAGGGTTCAGTTCTGTTAAGGATGATATCTAATATTGTCAATAGAAGGGAATTTGTGACAACTGACTGATGACATTTGATATCATCAAACTATCGAGTCTTAATATGCGAAATCCTTTCTAACAAAGAACGATGGCTGAATGAAACTGCAAAGGTAGTGCTCCATTATAGTATTTGTCCAGATAGTCTGCCTCATGTGGCACCTACAATTCAGCAAGTGTATGTTTTGTTATTGTGGCAGTAACAAAGGTGGCAGTGATGCAGAGTGAGGATTAGCAAGGCTAAAGACTCTGGGGAGGGTTTGATCCAAGGCCAGCCGGGGCACATGTCCTTCCAAAGGCCGGCCTCGAAAGCATTAAACCATCAAAATGTTAGCATGGGTGGGTAATTTGGGAAGGAAAACCGCACCACTGAGTCCTTTCTGTTGGCATCAACATGCAGAAAGGATCACATGAATGTTGTGTCGGAGGGAACTGTGTGGCATAGATAATTAGAAAGCCCTGACTGTTTTAGCTTGGCCTACAGGAGTGGAAATCAGCCTTACACTGGTCGGCTAAACAAACTCTCACACAGACGTCACACCGTATGTCTTGTGTTAGAATTTAGAATCTAGTCGGTCCAATTGTTGCCATCAGGGACATGCACAGCTGGAATTCCTAAAACCTCCTCTACCTCCAACTTTCCGCTATCCTCATCATGTTCTTAATACTTTCTGATTGGATATTTACTGTGTGTCCACGGCCCACCTCTGAAGCCTGTTTTCCATACAGTCACCATCAATTTACTAGTCGGTATAAATGATTATGCTGTGCTTGCGCTAACGTGAATATTGGCAGAGTGATCTCCTCATGGAGCTGATTGCTGGTTTTGGTCTAAAAGCCATTTCTGCAGTGAGACTATTCAGAAAATACTTCCTTGGTGGATCCATGAGACAGAGACAAATATAAATTATATGCATTGCATTTAAGCTTTATTTAAATTGACCTAAAATGTGGCTATACAATTAGATTTGAAAACCTGCAGACTTGTCTTCTTCCCTTACTGTCCAAATGTCAAGAGGAAAACCTGTTAGATAATCAGTCCAGTGGTTTTATGGCTTGAAGGGTAACTGTGGTCATTATCCACTCAGTGTGATGGTCATTAGTCTGTTAATTCCAACACGTTGTCTGCTATTCACACGCTACTGTGAAAGTAAACAGAGGGGCTGGATTGTGCTGCTGCAACTCTGTACCTCACACTTCTTTTTCTCTCTACTTTCCTGGCCTTGTTTCTCCGTGTCTACTGATAAACTGATTGGGCTTAATTATTGATATGATGGAGTGTCGCCCCATTGTTCTCAGAGCAGAACCACATTTTTCCCTTTGCTTTTGGTTCAAAGATTCAAAAGTCCTTGAAATTGAGCCTTGGTTTGGTTTAAGGTCTTCTCCATTTCATGCTCCTTTTCATTGACTTCTTTCTTTTGCATCCACACACACACAAACACACACACACACTAACACACACACACACGCACACACACACACACACACCACACCCCTGATAGCCATCAGCTCCAGGGCACACTCTATTGTTTCAGCTCAGTGCTAATTACTTTAGGTCTTGACCCAAGGTTCAGCAACAGAGCAGCTGGGGGGGATGGTTTGTGTGTATGCGAATGTGGTTGTGTGTGTAAGCAGGGAGAAGTGTGTGAGTGTGTGTGTCGGGGGTTGGGGGTGCATGGGGGTAGGGGGTTGGCTGGGTGGAAAGGTCATTGCTGCTGCCAATCAATTGTCACAGTGGATTGGCCTAAACATCACACTATAATCCAGGAGGGCAGTACAATGAGAGCAGACTGCTGCTGAGATTTTCATGTTGTAAGCTTTCATGTGAGTCTCTTATCAATACTCACTCTGTATAAATACCAGGCCTTAAATGCCTAGATAAGAGTTAGGAATGGATTCTTGTCAGGACGGTATCATCTTCTGTTTGTTTTATTTGTTGAAAGTTATACAAAAAGGCAGAATGAGGTGGAGTTAGTCTGGCACAAACGCCTTGTGTTGGTGCCTTGCGTGTCTCTGCTTTGTGTCTTTAAGAGAACATGATTGAAAGGTTTGGGATGGAGCATCAAATATTTGGGGTCCAGTTTCAAGTTCTCATTGTGTTTGTGTTTCTGGCTTACGCATGCAATGTCAAAACAAAACAATCTGGATGAAATGCTGAAGTTTCTAAAGCTTAAAAATTGACTTTTGGACATTTGAGACATCTGGACACCACAACACTTATATTCTTTATAAGATGCAGTTAGTTTGGGGTTCATATAATAGTTAAAGATCAAATTAAGCACACCAAAATCAAGTCTTACTTGCCACTGGGAAAAGTAGCTTTACAATATAGCTTTAAGTATTTGTCAAAAAGGTCTGTTGAGCTCTGAAGTTGAGTTTAATTCCCCTTGGCAGATCTGCAAACAACCTCTGAAATGTGCAAATCATTTGAAAGAAAACAAAGTAGAGCTTTCCTCCTGTTCAACTATTTGCAACTCCAGGCTTTTGGTCACACAGGTCCACTTTCACGCCACAAAAAAGCCAAAAGAACACTCTTCACTGCTAGTTTCATGCCATAAAAGAGAAGTTCTCTCCCTAGGTGCCACAAGCAAACAAAACCTGTCCAGTATGTGCATCCATTGCAATGCAAAACAGATTTCCAATGCTTCAGCCTTACTTAAGACCCTACTTTCAATTACAATGTCATGAGCACTTAGAGCTGACGAGCCTGTAGAGGAGGAGAGTGGGACCTGTGGTGAAGTTCGGATGGGTTTGAAAGACCATTAGGGACTTTAAATATAAATAAAAACACCAAATTTAGAAAAATCCGCTCCTCGGATGCTTATTTTCTAAAAATACAGCCAATGAAAACATATGTTAGCCACATCAGCCAGTATAAATACAGGTTCTGGATAGTGTCAGAATAAGTGGGGGAATGCTTACTGATTTTCTTTTCAGGAGGAGAAGCGGAGAAGGAAGAAGGAAAGGAGAAAAGGAAAGGAGAGGGGAAAGGAGAGGGGAAAGGAGAGGGGAAAGGAGAGGGGAAAGGAGAGGGGAAAGGAGAAGGAAATAAAACAAGGGGACAGGAGATGAGAAAATGCTGAAGGAGAGTAAAGAGAAGAAGAGGTGAGGGGAAAAAGAGGGGAGGGGGGGTGAGGCTGGCTCTTCTATTTTCTCCTGGATCCCGCCCTCCTGGTCAGGGGTTGGTCAGGGAAACCCTACTCTCGCGCGTGGATTGGTCGGCTCTCCTCTGGAAGGGGCAAAATAGTCTCTCCTAACAGACACAATAAAGTTTAGAGCTGGACGCTTGCAGGCAGGCAGTAGGCGCAAAAGCAGACCGCTATGTGTTGTTGCTGCTGCGCTAACCACACGGATTTACCAACGGGAGACAATACAAGAAGGATTATGGGATTAACCATGCGTTTTTATTGATTTACGCATAGGATGGTTTAATTTGTGCTACGCGCTTTTATTTACGCACGCTGTTTTTATGTTATTTTAATGTTTCAGAGTTGGATACTATAGCAATCAAAACGCACGCGCTCCACTCTTGCAGCACTCGTAACACGCGCCGCGGTTTCCAGAGCGACCAGACCTAACTTTGCGTTTGAGGATTGTTTCCACTGTGCCAACATTCAACAGAGGGACACCCGCGCTCAGTGTCGCGGTGATTCCCGGGATGATGGCAGCGCTGTGCGGGGCAGCCCTGCTCCTGCTGTCCGGGCTGGTAGCTCCTCTCCTCGGCGTCCGGGCTTTCGACGATGAGGTAGAGGAAATGACCTGTGACCCGATCCGCATCAGCATGTGCCAGGGTCTCGGTTACAACGTTACCAAGATGCCCAACCTGGTCGGCAACGTGCTGCAGTCGGACGCGGAGCTGCAGCTGACCACGTTCACGCCGCTTATACAGTACGGCTGCTCCAGTCAACTCAAGGTAATGCACTGATGTGTGATGTGACACACTTACTGACTGCATACTGATGTTAGAATAGATCAGGCAGCGTGGCATTAAAAGGCTGGAACATGCATAAATTTAGGAACACTGATCCCAGACTCTAAAGGCATGGGCCCAGATAGTCTGCTATATTTATGTGTGTGTGTCTGTGGGTATGTTTGTGTGTGAAGGGTTAGAGAGGAACAGTGTGGTCCCAGAGCACATGACACAGAGCTACCGGCAATAGTTGTAGAGTTAGGGCTGTTTGTGCCCTTGATAATGAGCAGCATAATATAGATTGACCTCCATAGAGTTAAAATAAGTGCAGTGCAGTCGTCTTTCCTTCCTGTTGTGTCAGACTGTCATGCTAATTTATCTGAAAATGCCTCCTCTGTGTGTTGACATTCTGAGTTCATGACCCACACAGCAACAGCTGAGTCTTCACAGCCATATACTGTACTGTCTTCTTATTCACAATGGTGCCTTCAGTGTCCTAAGACAAATGCTGCTTGTTTGACTCATGTACCAAGGAAGAAGAAATATATTGGTCCTCTTGAATTGTTGTAGAATTCTATTTTAGATTACAAGAGGAAAAAGCTCTGACACAAAGGGGTTGGTAATTTTTGAGATTTTTGGAATTCAATTTCCAGCAACTTCTTTATATGGAATGACATTTTTCCACACCAATAGACTTTACGCACGCACATCTGATCATCTCCACACATAGACTTGAGTCCTAGAGTTTCTCTAAATTTTCTTTTTGCCCCGCCTGGAGATGTGTGGGATTTTTTTGGTGTGGTTTCTTGTTTGGGAACTGGGGTAAAACATATTCTGACATGCTAAATTAACAGAGTGCCTTGAGTAATTTGTGTGTCTGTGTGAGAAACAAGCAGCAACTGCTGCACAAAAAACCAAACTGTTCTCCTCCAGCTGAAAATGGTCCCGTAATATTAGCTGACACTCCATCTCTCTATTTCTTTCTCTCACTCTCACTCACACTCACACACACACACACACACACACACACACACACACACACACACCCTAAATAGGGAGGAAGGGGGAAAGGGAAACCGTATCCCCTAACATTTGCTCTAATGGGAGGCTTCCTGACTGGTAACCGGAGCAGCTTTTAGCAGTGAAGTGACAGCACTCAGGTTACCAACGGTTGGGGAAAACACCCAGAATGTGTTACACTACTGACTCACTGTGAGAACTATAAGAGTGCTGTCAGCTACAGTTTCAATATATTATTTTAGAAAATACTCTCAAATAGAAAGGCTTAGATAATTTTAACAACTTATTTTTATTCCGTGAAACCAAAATATGTACTAAGAAAAACTTCAGTTTGTGGTTCTTTTTTTGGAATAAAAGATTCTCTTATTTGTTGTGAGGAACTTTATACCACCCCTAGATCAGCCGTTTCAATCTATCTGCAGAGACAAAGCTGTAGTGTAACTCAGAGTACCGTGTAGCAATCTGGATTTTTTTTGAGGTAGTTTCCATTTAGTTAGATAAGTGATTTTGACAACACATGCACAAAGTCTGTAATTAATGAGTAGCCTGAAGGCATGTGACAATGAAGTATCTCTGAACCTTTTCTCAAGTGGTACAATCTATTTATAAAGGCTGAAAAATCAAAACCCAGCATAAATGCGTGGATTCACCACTTTTATGTTCACGTTGTTATTCCGTTCTCACAGTAGAAAAAGTTGTATAAAGTTTCTGTGTGTATTTATTTCCCAACCTTGACACCCTTCTCGGATTCATGTTTCATTTGGGCTGCATTCAAGGCCCAATTTCAAGCTCAGTTATCTCTATAATTTCATCAAGGCTGCAGGCCTGAATCATTTTGTTTCTATTACGGCACATTTAAAACATTTGTATTTCAAAATGACAAAAGCAGCAAAGCCATCTACTTTAACACATTAAAAGTAATTTAAATCCTGCTATAACCTGGTCCAAGCTTAGACTGCATGTTTTTTCCTTTTGCCTGAAGATAACTGAGTGTTTTCTCTCTGCTTCTGTGTATTTTCATATCATGAGCCTGGTACAATTTTACACTCTAGCTTTAAACTGATTTCACCCTAACAGCATGAAATCACTTAAAATTGCAACCTTTTGTAACCTCTGAGAACTTCTTCACTTACATCATCGCCACCTCAAGCAGTCAAATATGACTCCAGAATCCTCGCTATATTTCTATAACCCTGACTTACATATCTATTTCCAAACTATTGCCATGGGACAGAGAAAACTGAGCCTTGGATTAGGGGGGATCACGGGGCATTAGATGGCACATGCCCCATGTGTTGTTAAATTCACAGATTGTTTTCTAAAGATGCAGAGTTGTGTGCGTAACCTTGGAGCTAGATGGTGTTGGCCGTGGTGTTTTGACTCCAGTTTTTATTAGAGATGAATACTGAGATCCATCAATAGAAAAGGTGATGCAATGCTTTGAAAGTGAAAGCTATAAAGAGTAGTGAGATAGTGACTGGTACATGCAATTAGATGGAGGATGCATGTGTTGGGGCACAGGGTGTAGCTATCCATCAATTGTAATCCTGTTGTAATGTACAGTTAGAAAGACTGGTCCACAGGGTATCACAGTACTGTTTCCACTGCATTAACAAGCACTATACCACTTATGTGATTTCATGTCTGCTTTACAGTTTGCTTTATTAAACTGGAACAAAGGCTTCAAAGCAATGCAAGATTTCTAATACAACACCTCACTGTCTGAGCTCAGATGGGTTTCAGTATTCTGTCGTTTCTCTCTCTTCTTGCATCTGTCCTCAACATTTCTCTTTAGTTTCCCACCATGAAAAGTTCACAACAGCTGAAACACATTTTTCCAGCATCATTTACTCTCTGCTGATGTCACAAGTTTTACATCATTGCTCTTTCTCTAAAACTTGCTTGCCGTCAGTATTAACTTTGGCTGAGTTCTTGTTTAATATTTCATCTTAAATAATATTTTCTGTTTTTTTCCCCAGTTCTTTCTGTGTTCAGTCTATGTACCAATGTGCACAGACAAGGTGCCCATCCCCATTGGTCCATGTGGAAGCATGTGTAAGTCTGTCAAGAGAAAATGCCTTCCAGTGCTCCACGAGTTTGGTTTCATTTGGCCCGAGGTGAGTAATGTCAACAGTAACACATGGTATTTATTAACAAATATGATTTAACAGTGGTTGAATGTTATGGAAAATGGACACTAAATGTTGCTTTGAAAGGCCAATTTAATAAACATGTGACAAAATACATACAAATTAGCTCAAAGTGTAGCCATCAGCTATCACCCACAACCAAAATCCCTAACTTTTCATCGTGCATCCTTTCCAGGTGCTCAACTGCAGCCTCTTCCCTCCTCAAAACGACCACAATCACATGTGCATGGAGGGCCCGGGTGACGAGGACCCGCCTTACCAGCCTGTACGGCATCCGCCCCATCAGGAGGAGTGTCAGGCTCTGGGATCTGCACCCGACCAGTACACCTGGCTAAAGCAGACAGAGACCTGCACCCTGCAGTGTGGCTACGACAGCGGGCTTTACAGAAGAGGAGCTAAAGTCTTCACAGATGCGTGGATGGCAGTGTGGGCTGTGCTGTGCTTCCTGTCCACCACTCTGACTGTTCTGACCTTTCTGCTGGATTCACAGCGCTTCTCATACCCCGAGAGGCCAATCATCTTCCTGTCCATGTGCTGCAACCTGTACAGTGTAGCCTACCTGGTAAGAGGGGGATTCAGTAATTAATGTTTCAATTTATGTCATGATTTTTTTTTTTTTTTTTTTCAGTTTTTAAAGGATTTCAAAGGATTTCTTTTTACAGTAGGAATATTCGGTGCCTATTTAATGATTAAAATGTAAATTTATATGTATTGTTGTAGCTGACTATAGGGCGTACCCTTCAAGAACTGCCCTAAGACAACAGACATTTATTTCTGTCCGTTTATTCCCACTTTTAAAACCCTGCTTGTCTTCTCCTTTTTCTCTCCACCATCCTTTAATCTTCCTCCCCAACAGGTGCGGTTGACTCTGGGAAGGGAGCGTGTTTCCTGTGACCTGGATGCCACAGCCGTACCAATTCTAGTCCAAGAAGGGTTAAAGAGCACCGGCTGTGCCATAGTCTTCCTTCTCCTCTATTTCTTTGGCATGGCCTCCTCGCTCTGGTTAGTGCAAACACACAAACTCACACCCCTTCACACACTTGATCTTCTCGCTCCTTCATCTCTTTGTCTCATTGTCATCCAGTGTTGTGAATGGACTTTGCGGTGGGGAGGGGGCGATTGGAACACGAGACATGCATCCTGTTTTCTTTAAAGTCCAACTATCCTGTCTCATAACCTTTGTGCTGCATGGATTCATTTCCACATACAAAGACAGACTTTATAAAAAAGGACACTTTTTGAATGCATGTAGACTAAAGTTGTAGTGGAAACACTCTGCTTCCACAGCTGTTCTTCTTCCTTTTCACTTTGCCCTCTTTTCCTGTTTGCCTTCATGCTTCCATTTTGGAAAAGCAACAGCCTGAAAACTCAAGGGCCTCACCCTGCCGTTAAATCTGATCACAGCAGTCTGTTATGTAACTCAACACACTCTGGTATCATAACATGTTTGTCATATTGGAAGACCATGCTGGATTCCTCTACAACCCAAACACAGCCCCAGCATTTTGTTTCCAGGAAACACAAGACAGTGTGATACCTGTACACACGAGCTCACTCCTCTTCCTCTCTCTCTCTCCTGCCCACAGGTGGGTGATCCTGACTCTTACCTGGTTCTTGGCTGCTGGACTGAAGTGGGGCCATGAGGCTATTGAAATGCACAGCTCCTACTTCCATATAGCAGCCTGGGCCATCCCGGCTGTAAAAACCATAGTGATCCTTATAATGAGGCTGGTGGATGCAGATGACCTGACAGGACTCTGCTATGTTGGCAACCAGCAGCAAGAGGCGCTCACCGGCTTTGTGGTGGCACCACTGGCCACATATTTGCTTATAGGTAACTATTTTGAATGTAGTTATTCAGTTTTATGTATACAATCCATTTCTTTGTATTTCTGGCATTGTTTTTTTATCTATATGAGCTTCTTACACAACACTGGCTTTCCTCTCTGCACCTCAGGGACTCTGTTCATCTGTGCTGGCCTCGTGGCTCTCTTCAAGATCCGCTCCAATCTGCAGAAGGATGGAGCCAAAACAGACAAGCTGG
Source organism: Notolabrus celidotus (assembly GCF_009762535.1). Taxonomy (NCBI): domain Eukaryota; kingdom Metazoa; phylum Chordata; class Actinopteri; order Labriformes; family Labridae; genus Notolabrus; species Notolabrus celidotus. The sequence continues at coordinate 12,893,820 of NC_048285.1, forward strand.
AGCGTTTAATGGTCAAGATAGGGGTGTTTTCCGTTCTCTACACTGTCCCAGCCTCCACCGTGATTGGCTGTTACCTCTACCAGCTCTCTAACTGGGGGGAGTTCAGAGCCAGCACCCAAGACTCTTATGTGGCATCAGAGATGCTTCGGATCTTCATGTCGCTGCTTGTTGGCATCACGTCAGGCATGTGGATCTGGTCAGCGAAAACCCTCCACACCTGGCAGCGCTGCTCTGCCCGCCTGCTCAGGGACAGCAGAGCGAGCAGAGGGGGCAAGAGAGCGCCGGGTGAGGGATGGATCAAACCAGGGAAAGGAAATGAGACCGTGGTGTGAGGAGTGTGAAAGACAGATAAGAGAGGAATGGACTTCTGCCTGCGTTTTTCGCTTACAGAAACTGAAACTGCTGCACAAAGAAGAGAGAGAGCATAAAAGAGAAGAAATGTGTGACAAAGGAATGCAGCAGTTTCTCAAAGAAGCCACTGGATGTATTGGCATCATAAAAGCTTTGCTGCCTGACCTCCTCCAAGTGACTCTGTGCCTCTGTCCAGAGTTGAGTAGAAGACTGGAAGATCTGGTCATATGGTTAACCACAGTAGCCTCTCTACCTCTGTTGGACTTTTACCCAGAGAAACAGAGAAAGCAAAAGAAGTGAAGGAGAAACAGAGACAGGAAGGGCAGAGCAGAAGCATCAATATGCAGACCAGACACACCGATAAACTGTGTAGCACCACGTCTACCTCTCTGCCACTCACTTCTCCTCAGCAGAACATACTGAGTTTGCCAGATTCAGTAACCTTTACACCCATGTACCTTTTGTGGGACTCTAGAGGTTTTCAATTTTACACTGGAGGGTCCAGAGGCAGACATAACACAGATGAAGGTTTTATGTTTTTTATGTCTACACAGCAAAATGAAAAAACAACAAAACAGGCTAACAGACCAAAAATAATCCAAATCTAACAAAACATATCAAATACTGCCTTAAATCTGTGACATGGATACTTGGAATACTATTTTACACTTTTATAAATGATCAATTTTTGTACCATATTAAAGAGCAGATGATTTAAGTGCTCAAAAGGTTTTGGGAACGCAGCTCGAAGCTGTAATAATGCACTATAAATATGCACCATAAGTGAATTTTTTGTGCTCGTCAGAAGTGCATTAGCAGGGAAAGAAGCGATGAGACTTAAAACAAATCACAACACAGTATATGAATATGCAGAGCCTTAAATGCAAGGAGTTAGGTCAGTTTTTATCATAACTGCAGCAGAAAGCAGTTCGTCCTGTGGTTTTCTGCTCAAATGGGTAAAGAGTAATTCACAATGACTTTCAGTTTGAAGGCGGACAGAAAAACAAAGAGTATTCTCAATATGGTCTGTAGATTAGGGTCTACAAACCAAAGTCTGTGGTTGCAATGAAGTCATACCGCAATGAATCCTGGGTTGACCCCCAGCTGTGCCTTTTAATGTTTGAGCAGTGAGGCCTCTGGGAAATGAAGGCCTGTGTGTTTTACCTCAGCAGACTTTGAGAAGCTAACTTCCAATGATGTGTGCAGCCTTTTTGGTACTGTATATGCTCTCCAGTTATCATGAAATCCAGGAAATTAAATTATTGCCTCTGCCATCTTTTCAAAACATTGGACACGAGGCTGGTTGAATAATTAAAGGTTATTAGACAATCACTTGCCAAAAGACACATTATGCAATAACAAAGAGCCGTCACAGAGACATGCACATAGGAGGGTGAAGTTCCCATGGATATCATTGTGATATATACGTAGGAGCCAAATGTTATGGTCCCTCTCAGCAGGTTTGTGTGCAGGTTCTTTATATGTTCACTAGTGTATTCAGACTGAAATTGGCACTATGGATTTAACTTGTCTTACTTAGTCTGTCAGTCTGATGCGCTCATTGGCCTGCTGCCTGCCTGTTTCCCCTTAACCTGCTGCATTATGGCACATATCCCAGACAATCAGGTCATCCCTGGAAAAGATGATTGTACTTCACATTTCAGAATTTCATGGATGACAGATACAGGATTTCTTGTTGTGAATTATATTGGTTCTTTACCTCCCGCCATTTCAATCTTGCAGGTCTTCTCTGCAATTGAATCTGCTATATAAAACCTTTGACAACAATGAGTAGTTCTTCATCCTGGCTTATAGCTGAATTCACCAAATCCTACATATGATCCTGTGTACCATATATTTGCCTGACAATCTGCCTAGCAAAGGTCTTGCGTTTCAGTGAGTCTTTGAATGTACAATACATGAGTTGTGGGTCAAGTTACAGTGTCTACATTTAAGTAGAGCAAGGAAAACTTTGGGTTTGGACAGTTGAAATGTACAAGGGCATGAGTAATTTGGAGTTTTGCCCTCATGTGAAACAAGATAGTGCCTCCCATTGCCCGTCCCAGGTATTTTTAAAATAAATGTGTAAAATGGGACAGAAACTAAAAAGTGCTGAAAGTGTGGGCTGCTTTTCTCCCAACACATGTTTAATGTAACAGCAGCCTTATTGCGTTCAAGCTACTTTGGGTGGTTGTGGTGAAGCATAGAACCCTGAAAAGCCAGTGTTTCTCAAAGCAGCATACCACAGCACACTTATTACATTTCTGAAGTCAAACAAACATTACACTGACTCAAAGAGAATTAAATTAACCTCTGACCACCTCCCCTCTGAGCTAATGCAGTTTCCCCGCTTAAACTTCCAAGTATGTTGGCTTCCTGCTCTCGTATGACCACGCTGAGCTTCAGGTGACATTTCCAAACAATCACTGAATAGTTGTGGCTTGAAACATGGTGAGTGTGTGCCACAGCTTAATGAAGATTGAGAACCACTGGTCATACAGATCTTTGAAACGCTTTATACAAGCCCAGATGTGAATCAAGGCTGGGGTCGCTGATTGAAGCCTTCAAGGTTTAGACTGTTGCTCTGTGCAGAGAACTCATGGTGTTGATGATGTCATCAGTGTATTATAAAGAAATTGCTAATTTATCCTTGTAAAAAAAATTGACAAAACTTTTAAAACTTGTTTGTTATTTAAGAACACTTTTGTATCAGAAGACGATGAATAAAACTTTTTGGTTTCCATTAAGTTGATGCTGTTTTCTATGTGTTTATTGGTGAATCACTTTGTGTGTCTACACCTCCAGCATTGCATTATAAACATGCAAACTATGATTTTTTACAATATAAATATTCTGTTGAGATTTGGTTCTACAACCTGGTTTATACTTCTGTGTCGAAAACGTGGCCCTGTGCCTCTGTAGAAGTATGTAGCCTGATATGCACTTTATCCAAAATGTAACTAAGTGTTGGAGACAGAAAAGCCTGTGATTGGTCAGCAGGGTAGGATCGCATTTCCAGAGTCGCCATACATTGATTGTACATCACATCTCCTTCGACATATCCTCTAATTTCCTTTAGAATATAGTATATAGTATGTTATAGTATTACTAACTGCTGCTTAACATTTATCAGATCAAACTTCAAGATAATACGCTTGGGTATCACTTTCAGAGTCACCAAACCTACAGCCACTGACAAGTGTTTAGGTTGAGTATTGCATAGGGTTAGGGTTAGGGTTAGGCACTAGTGTGTAGCTACATTGAGTCAACACATATGCATAAACCAGTCTTTTGGTGGACACAATGACAGCATACAGACAAAGAAAATCAGGTAAATATCTATCTAATGTCTTGTTTCTTCCAACTACTTGACGTTTCTTTAAACTCACATTATGTTTCAAACATAGACAGATCACATGAGACTCAGTAGAAGTTGTAAATTCTTATATTTGTTATTTTATGTATCTGAGGAGTCAACCCACACAAATCATAGATATCCAGAAACATATTAAAAGAAAGGTGGTAATAAGATGTTCGGTGAAATAATGATCCCGACATCTGTAGGCCTAAATATGTGGTGATACCTTTCATTTCCAACAGACTTCCATGCTGTTTGAGTTGAGCTTGATTTCAACCTGTGATTTTGAAATTCACAGCAATGAGCCAGAATGGCTGTTAGTGTTTACTTGCAGGGTATCGTTGTACTTTCAAGGCCTATTGTGCTGATCTGTATTGTAAAACATACAGTACAGTATATCATATTACAGTGTTGGATGTCCATACTAAACCTCAGCAAAGTTTCAGAATAAGATACACAGATTTTGGTATAACCCCAAGGCTTTTTTCGGGGCTCACTGAACAGCTTGTTACGAGAACTTTGTGAGAATTGGCCTGAATCAAGCTCTGCTCTCCTATGAGGACAATGTTGAAGGAAAGCCCATGTCACCACTCTGCTTTTGCTCAGCTCTGCACTTTTTTGTACCTCAGAAAGTTTCTTATAAGTGTTCTTTTTTAATGTGAGGCAAAGTCATCGCTACTTTTCTTCCTTAAGACAAAGGCACCAGAAAACAGTGAGAAGTTTTTATGTTTTTGGGACAACAGCTGTTTGTGCTCGCCGCTTAAGTGATGACTCCTGGATTTACATCTCAAATGATACTGAAACATGGGGCTGTCTGATCTATAAAGACCTGCCATGAAGTCTCTGGACCACAAGCTGTAAGTAACATCATAACAGCAGACAATGTAAGAATAGCAGTTATATGCTAATGGGGCTAAATGGGGGTTTAAGTGGGCGCTAATGACTAGCCTCAGACGTTTACTCTTAAGTAGGGATGGGAAATTACCGTAATCCTTGTAATAGATTACTTGAATTTCCTAATGAACGATTACTCGAGTACTCGCAATTATTAATTTTTTTAACCATAAACAAAAGTAAATAAATAAAAGTCCGTCGGACACGGACCAACCAGACCAGAATTGTAGTAAGTTCTGCTGCCTTTCCTTCAGACATCTCTTCCACTTTCGTAGTTGTTGTTCTCCGTGATGGTAGCTTGTACTCCGGCTCGACTAATGCGATCGGCTCTTTGAAGCCTTCTCCTTCCACAAAACTTAATGGGAGCATATCTACAGTTACCATTTTGTTTATTATCAGGCTAATCTTCTCCGCTCTGGTTTCATCACAACGACGTGTGTTAACAGGGCGAGCAAAAGACGTGATGCAAGACTGCCTGTTATCCATCTCCGCTGTTTTCTCCTTGTGCTTTAAGCATGTGTGGTTAATCATCAAACTAGTATATCTATGGTATGCAAGTTTAACGCCACATATCTTATACTGCACATTCATCGTTTTTACTAGTGCTTCCAGACATTACTTTTTCTAACTGACATGCCGCAGGTGTCGCAGACGGTTCTGTGTTTGTTGTGCTTTCGCTTTCGGTTGAATAACTTGTTCCTAAAGAGTTGCCATAAAACAGTTGTTTTTGCTGAAATCTGGCTCGGTGTGTTCCAAAGCTGAAGCCGTGGCTGGAGAAGTCAAACGTTTATATCCCGTTAATTATTTTCCTACCTAGTATATTCAGTTAGACAAAAACAAAAAGCACATGTTCACCCATGTAACGCTGTATGAGTTCAAGTTATGTTGCCAGGTGCGCGAGTAACAAAATGCTATTCGAATAATGGGGTCAACAGCGAGTACTCGAGTAATCGTACCCATCCCTACTCTAAAGGCATAACCTTTGAGTCATTTTGTGACTACAAAGCTGTGAGAAAAGTAACATCCACAAGCTGTGTCCAACTGTATATCACTGGAAAAGCAGCCAAAACAGAGTGTTTCAGGAAGCAGCCCGAAAGGTGTTGAAATTAGGTTTTTCATGGAGACCAGAATAAGATAAATAAACCAAAAAATCATCTGTTTAGACTGGCTTACTCCATCTGACCACAACTCCACTTTCCATTCCTTTAAAACTTTTTAAATTGCATTTTATTATTGTTTTTTTATTTAAACTCTGTGTTTGTTTCATGTTGTTAGGTGACCTTGAGTGCCAAGAAAAGGTGCAGATAAATACAATGCATTATTATTATTAATATTATAAATAAGGAGTTATTTGAGCTACAATTCATACAAAGCTACTTTATAGGTGTCCCAGATCGGTGGAAGGAAAGGTGGAAGAGTCTAACCCGAATCCTATTCCTGTATAAGAAGATACTGATGAATTAACTGTTCAAAGCATCAATCAATCAAAACAAATTGAAAGAATTCAAACTTTGTAAAGAAACATGATGAACACTGATTCAGAGATTGCTTTAAAAACTAGAGATTAGAGAGTAATCCTTTAAGTCATGATGAGAGAATGAATGAACTAGAACTCTGCATTTGAACCGCTCTGCTAGTCCTCTCAGTCACATTCCTTTAATGGACTGAACAATGCTGCCACCTCTTGTCTGATGAGACAAATAAACCGCTTGTCCCTTTCCTCCTGCTTAATTGTTTGCAGCCGTTTGAACTTTGTAAACGGTAAACATCTACGCAGCTACAACTCAGTTTTGACCACTTGTGCATTTTTCTTTTCAGCAGTAACTCTGCATTAGAATAAGAAATGCACCATAACCACCAAATTTGTTTTGAATCCACAGAGGAAACACGCTGATTATACTGTGTAAACATGACTGTACCGTCAATCACATCTCATCAGCTATGAACCAACACACCATCACAAGTACACACAGAAAGTTTCACAACGGAGCACACACACACCTCCTTTCAATTCCAAATGAGCTGTGATTTGGCTTTACAATTACACTTAATGCACGCTAGGCTGCAATTTACCAGCACAGGGGTAAAATTGCACAAGGGAAAACTGATAAATTTAAGGCATGCTTAAATGTGAGAGTCTGTGTGTGTGTGTGTGTGTGTGTGTGTGTGTGTGTGTGTGTGTGTGTGTGTGTGTGTGTGTGTGTCTGTGTCTGTGTCTGTGTGTGTGTGTGTGTCGGCAAGAAAGAGGGAGAAAAAGAGAGTCCAAATATCTAAGTCTGCAGCTCAGATTGCCTTCCTGTAATTTACTGTGAGTGAATTGAGTGTTTGTTTAAGAACTCACTCAAAAGCCTGAGGTAAAGAGAAAGTGACAGCATCTACCACTCTATTGTTTCCAGATGTGGCTCCACTAACACAGTCAAAACACACAAAAGAGCACAACAGTGCATACACATGCAGCATGTTCACATACCGACTTTCACACAAACGCAGACAGAAAGGGAGGAGTTTAGGGAGTTCAATACTGAAATGTTTTCCCTTAGTGGTTGTTTCTATATGCCAGAGAGACAGAGAGACAGAGAGAGAGAGAGAGAGAGAGTGTGTGTGTGTGTGTGTGTGTGTGTGTGTGTGTGTGGGAGTAAGTGTTCTTTCCAATCTAACAAACTCACAGTTTTTCTCTGAATGTCACAGGCCTTTTTTTTATCCAGGCTTCTCCTCCTAAGGCAGCGGTTTCCACTGTTCCGTGGTTATTTCAAGATTCAACAAGTTGTCACACACAAATCTTTAACAGCGAAGAGCTCACCCACAATTCTGATATTCCAGCCCCAAAAATAACAGAGGATTATTATCCTAACCTTAATTCTGACTCATTATTGACAGCTTTGCAAACATAACCTTTGGATATCCATTTAAGTGGTGACATTTGGATTCAAATACTGTAAAAACACACACATGCACACTAAGTAAAACACACACACACACACACACACACACACACACACACACACACACACACACACACACACACACACACACACACACACTCACTCACTCACTCACTCACTCACTCACTCACTCACTCACTCACTCACTCACTCACACTCAGTTCTACTCCGTTAGAAAACAGCATGCTGGTATTTTTTTTTCCAAAAACTGAAATGTGACAGGGGCCCTATAAAAATTCCTTGGACTAATATTCCTGGGAATCTGTGTCCAAAGTTAGGTTCCCTTGTGTGTATATGTCTGTGTTTACAAGTGTGAGAGAGATCTGAATTAAAAGAATGAGTGATAAAGTGCAGGAGATGGAGGCTGGAAGAAGGAACAGGAGATAGAGAAAAGAAGAAAGGAAAATGAAAGTAGAGAAGAGAGAGTGTGTATGTGAGGGTTTGAAGGAGAGGAACAAAGAAAAGGAAATCTGTCATCCTCCGACAGCAGAACGCTGCAGCTGTTCCCCCTCAGCAATGTCGAAACTGTTTTCCCATTCTGCTCGGCCTCCATGCTGTATGTTCTGAGTAATGGCCACCACTAGGGAATCTGGGTGACGTAGCTGTCTTGGCCTGAGAGCCAAAATCGGGGCAAGAAGGATTTGTAAATCCTGGTTCTTGGGCCAAACAAGCTAACAACAAGAGGCTGCAATCGACAAGGTTGGCCAAGAGAGAGAGAGAGAGAGAGAGAGAGAGAGAGAGAGAGAGAGAGAGAGAGAGAGAGAGAGAGAGAGAGAGAGAGAGAGAGAGAGAGCAGAATTATTCACCCTCAGGCTGAAACAGAGAGCTCTTTATAGATGGCAAAGAGTGTGAAAGATTAGATTTATCTTATGCATAACAAAGATGCATCTTTGAGGTCAAGTCAGTTGTATTTGTTTGTAGTATAAGGAAACAGATGTACATTTTAGAGAAAAGCACAACATAGATTCAGAAAATCAGGTTGTTCTCTTGTTTGCAGGTCATCCTGCATGCTCTCAACATTATATATTCAGATTATAATAATCCTCACAAAATCATAACACTTAATCTCACTAAAAATCTGGTCTGTATTGGTGCTACCTGTCCAAAGTGGAACTGCTGTGTCATGTTCTCACCACTAGATGTCACTCTTTGTCTAGCTCACTCAACATGTCATGTCTCTTAATCAGTGGGAATCTTTTTTCAATGAAGCCATTTCTTATCTCTCTCGCTTAAACTTTTATCAGTGCTGGACAATGAATGACGTTACTAATCATCCTTGATTTATACTGACCTGATCTATAATGCTCATATAAATTCAACGAATCATCAGCATGCATTTAAGAGTACTTATACAAAGATCATTCCCTGGTTGGACAGAGGAGTAGGCTAATGTGAAGATATAATATCACAACAAAGATTGCCTTATTTTATGTAAGACTTTTTGACCCCTAATGTATTGTTAATGCTGTTGAAAGGGAATGTGGTTCTTTTTATGCTTTCAAACATACATCAGTAGGGTTAAGTGGAGTGCTACAAACAGTTATGAACAGTAATGAATACAGTGGCTTTCTTCATAGAAAACTAACTTCATTTATGGTCCAAATATTTGATTACCAAACAATGTATTGAGTACCCGAGTAATCTTCTCTGTTGTATCCAGCTACAATTGCACAGTGCAGGCAGCACTGTGCAATTGTAGCTGCACTGTACTACACAAGTGATAACAAGTACTTTTATACAGTATTATCAGTTTGGCTTAACTGACATTAAACACCTCCCAATCAAAACAATGTCAAACATGTAGTTAGAAGTAATTGAGTAATGTGGGATCACAGGAGAGGCTGCACCATCAACTTGGGCAAAAGTACTGATTTGTATATCCATCACACTCAGCATGCTGTTCATCACCTCTAGAAGCTGTACTGTAAGAGCTGAAGGAGATGTGTTACGTAAATAACCATGTGGTACCATGTGGGAGAAAGGCTGAGTGATTCCATGTTATTTCAGCAGCAGGACATTTGTCAACTTTAGAAATGTCAACCAGTCAATAGAGACACTGCATCTCTCAGTCTCCCCCTCTCACAGAAACGGAGAGAGAGAGAGAGAGAGAGAGAGAGAGAGAGAGAAACAAGGGTAGAGACAGCAGGCTATAAATAAAGAAGGAGAGAGACAATGAGGGGACGAAAGAGGAAGCAGGAAAGGAAAGCAGGGAAAGACTGGAGGAATATAAGATTGACGTTGTTGTTTGGTTATGGAGAGAAATCAGCGGGACAGATGGAGGAAAGTGTTTAACAAGCGGAACGTAAATGAATCCATAGTTTTTCCTCTATCAGAAAGCCAGTTTGGTGAGCCAAATGACTGGAAATGACTCATACAAACACAATCTATCTCCAAGAGCCCTTCTGGATTTGTTTCCTATTAGTTTTTTTCCTGTGCGTCTGTGCACAGAGGAAACAGAAATAGATGGCATTAAAAGACCTGACTGTGGCGGTCAGTTTGATGAGGTTATGTTTTGTCTGTGGTATAATGGTTTTTGGTGTCACATTGACTATTCAGTTTGTCTTTTCACTGATTCAAACCCTTAACCCTCAGTGAAAAGCTATTTTTCCTGTACTAATGATGACACAAACTTAATATCTTTAATATTATAGATATGAGATCTGATATGAGATATGAGATATGGGATACAACAGAGAAGATTACTCAGGTACTCAATACATTGTATGGTAATCAAATATTTGGACCATAAATGAAGTTAGTTTTCTATGAAGAAAGCCACTGTATTCATTACTGTTCATAACTGTTTGTAGCACTCCACTTAACCCTACTGATGTATGTTTGAAAGCATAAAAAGAACCACATTCCCTTTCAACATATGAGATCATGCTGATGTAACTTTTTTCAACTCTGATCTCTATTTTCCCATTATTCTCTATCTCTTCTTGTCTCTATTTGTATCCACAAATTTTCTTTAGTGTCTTTTGCTTTGTTTCTTCAGAGATTCAAAATTGAATAATCTTCCTGTAAGACAATATAGAAACTGCTTCTATGATTGGTGCTATGACTCTATAGTCATGCAGAGGCTTAACCAGATTTATTTTACTGGGTTGGCCCAACTTGGTATGATGTATACACACATTAATTTACCATTTCTGTCTTCACTAATCATACATACATTATTGATTAACATATAATGTTTCATATTGCCGTCACATACAAGTTAATAAACGTTTTTAATTTCAAAATACAACACAAAAGAGAGGGGACATATACATCTTGCAAACTTCAACCTTTAAAGCTCGGGTTGGTAGTCAAGGAAAACTAGCATAAATTTGAATGTAGCATTTCTTCAGGACTCTGTCTAACCCCTCATCCCCTCCCCTCAGAGCTCCTCCAAAACGACACCCCCGCTCACATGCACGAGCGCCACTGATTAGCGACCATGTGATTGTGACTGATTCAAAACCGGTCCTCAGCACATAATTTGTGTTTTGCACGACGTCAACTCATGTATCACTCAGCGCTTAGGAAACACCAAAACATTATCATAGTGAAAGTTCAAAAGACAAACAAACATGAAATGTACGCGCAGGAGGCGGGCAAAATGGCAGGACAGGATTTGATTGGTTTCATAATTTGGCTCCCAAAGGCAGGGATTGGTTGGTGTTTCCCCTGTAGATAGAGGCTTTTTTTCACTCTTTTTTTAAGAACGCATTATGTATTGATTGCCATCGGGACATAAAGATCATTTTAAAGCATTCCACCCTTGGCCATCCCTTAGACATGCCCCTGATGCTATGATTATTTTTTTGCTTACAAGTTAACAATTATAAAGCTATCATGCTGACTAGTAGCAATGATTATCAGTGCACTGTTAACCCTGTCCATCTAGGTCAAGGGTGTTCGCATACTAGCATTTGCTAATTTAACACAAAGTGCAGGTGAGGTAGCCGGAATGTTAGCAGTTTACTTGGTCATAAACCAAAGAATTTAACACAGTTTGACATATGGTGATACTAGAGGGAAAGTTTACAAATCTTTGAAGAACTTTCATTAAAATATGTTTGATAGCTTTCGTAACATATTATTAAAAATCATATTACTATGCTGCTGGTGCTAGCTGTAAATTCATAGAATTTTATTTTATAAAATTAAATGGCTAAATCTTAAAGTAAAAGTAGAGCATTCATATTTAGGGCTCACATTTTAATTAGAAATGTAGTTTCTCCCAGCGCTGTTCTGCGTTTTGCAACATCTGAACAGTTAGCAAATTGATCCTTGAGTCTGTTCAGGTTGTTAAAGTGTGCTTTTAATCCGTGACTGGTTGGCCGATGTATCTATATATTGTCTTCTTTTCACATGTTGTGTCATCTCAACCTGCTGAACAGTATTTGTGCTTTCGTGTACACATGGGTCAGCGACCTTTTACTGCTATTCTCTAACTTAACTGGATGTCTGAATAGCAATGAGGCAGTTAGCTAAAGCCTATGATCCCGGACTCAGTGCGCCTTGCTTATTAATTCTGGTCCAACTCTCTGCTGCTGTTTCTCTGTCACACCGTTATGGAAATGTGGAGGCACACACACACGCAATGCAAACACACAAAAACACACAGTGACAAATCCAAAGTCATCAGATAAGAAATAGAAAGGCAGAAAGAATATGAGGACAGTAGAGCAAGAGAGGACGAGGGGCCTGGAGGGTAACTGATAGAATCTGTCTTTAATGTTTTATCAGCCACATGACTAATAAACATTTGACCTGCTTCCAAGAGGCTTTGCACTACAAAATGAGAACCAAAATTAATACTATGCACATGATTCATCACAGATTTCTGATAACCTTCTTCGAACAATCTCTGGGAACTTAATCTACTGCTGAAGATATGATCATGTCACCACTCTTCTAAATGACTGCACCCGACTTTTAAATCTCCACAATTTAAAAGCTAGAACAATGCCAGATTCACTCACTGGTTCTGAGTAATGTATGATGAGTCCAAGGGAATATATCAGAAGTGAAAGTAGAGATCACTGAGGGCACTTGTAATCTGATTGTATTTGTTGTATTTAAAATTCAAGTCCTGGGTGTGCTGTAGAATGAGGCCTCAAGGATAAAGAATCTTACATATCTTACAGTGACCCACTGCATTAGAACTATGGTGGTGTGGTAAGGGGCTTACTGCAGCATGTCTTATTAGCTGTCCTAGCATGTTGTTATTATTGGTTCAAGGCTAAATCGATCAAATTTGGTAAGTTGTCAGTAATTAAACCCTGTGTTTTACTCATGTAACAAAGTTGATAAATAATAAAACCACAACATGAATCTCTCTCAATGCCCATCCTTAACTCCAACTCCATCTTCATACATCGACCCTGACACATGAAGTGAAACATAGTTATAGGATTTGGGACACTTGATCAACTTATTTTTAACCTGTGGCACATACCCATGAGGCCATTTTTCCTAAGTATGTCGCAAAAACTGCCTCAGGCAATGCGGCTACAGTAAAAATGGCAGTTTTCAATTTAAATAGCTAGAAAACTGGGTAGAATTAAGAATAAAATAAGTTTAACTCATCTGCAGGAAGTGACTTTTCAGGGTTGTGAGAAAGAAAGCATGACCTCTGAGTGATGTTACATGAAAAATCTGTTTTTAATGACAGTTAAGGACAATTTCACGATTAAATGCTCCAACCTTTAACTTGCAATAAGAACTGCAATAAGCTGAAAGGGTTCCCAGCTAAATTTGTGTCTGTTATTTTCAATCCATACAAATACACACTCCATATGCAAAAAGTAGACTGTGTCAATTAAATCAGCATATTTTAGTGTTTACTGTCTGATGCAAATCCAGACACTTGTATAGCGGATGTGCTTTTATATGCAAATCAGTCTGGAGAGGACATCACAGAAACAAACTGGTTGTGTTCCCCGGGTTACAGTGGTGCTGGTTTGTTTATTAACCGTGCACAATGATACAGGAAACAATTTCAGAGCCGTGCACAGTATGTATGAAGCTCAGACAGAGCACAGCTGGTAGAGAAGCTGAAAATATTGGAGGGGAATCCTTGTTTTGTTCACTTCAACGAGTAACACAGTACTCACTATGTCACTGGAGACTGAAGATTTACTGTGGCTGCAGAGAAAGCGTGTCTATATTTCAGGAATAGGCCCCAGTTTGGTCTGCATGTTTGCTTTCAGACAGACACTGTAAAGCAAGCTGTTACACTGTACTTCAAATGCACCAACATATAAACTATAAACTAAAATTGAAAACTGAAGTCAAAAGTGTGTTGATTTAAATGGTTGCGCAAAGCTTTATAAAACAGCCATTAAACTAATAGCTTTGAAGTGAGACTTTAGCTTAGTTCTTGAAAACTTTGAGAAGAAAAGGCTTACACTGACCATCTTTATTGTGACTTTTGTTGTTTAACAGAACACTTAATACATTTGTTTAGGGATGTTCCAAAGCAATTCACTTTCTTAAACCTGCTGTTGGTAGGAATGGTGTCAAAAACTTTACTTTTTTTCTGCTGGGTTTGGAGAAAAGGTCATAATACCAATCCGTACTCATCTGTCAGTGAAGTAATTTGAGATTATGGTGAATCCTCTGTGTTTTCCAATGCCTTTGTATCAAGCAATGTTATTATTAACCTCGTTCCCGTTATCACGGACCAATCAGACCTTCTCCCCATCCCTCTGTCTTGATTGGTCGAGTGGCGGCCCCACTACGTCGCCCTGATTGGCTGGGAAGCCACTACTTCCTCATAGAACACACACAACGATCTTTTGTGGGTGAGGTTACGAAAGCAGAGAGGGGAGGGTTAGTGTTGCCATTCGAAATCTCTCTCAGAACTAATGTTTATACCACGACTGCCAACAGCAGCTTTAATTACTAGAACAGAAATGTGGATGGTGTGCATACGGTTTCTGATGTTTCTGCAGCCAGCCTCAAGCGGATTCTCGATGAATTGCAGTTTGCAGTTTACACTTCCGCATGGGCTTCATAGTTTGAGACCGGAGGTTGCAGCTTGGGTGGGCCATAACATCCCAATGCTAATAGCAGCTGTATGCTGGCCTGTCCCTGCCCCTAATTATGCAACACTTTTAATCTAAATATCTTCAAAACGAAAGAGTGCATGGGGTTGCTGATAATGAATTTAGGATATTGCATATTCGCAAGCAAGTTATTGAAGGCTTAATTTTTAAACTCGGAGGTGTTTTAAGATGTTGAAATGACTTACAAGGTCATTAAACATTTGGATTGTTACAAAGATATCCCTTTAAATGAATACCTAGTATATAAGTAGAAGGATATCGTTTGCCCTCCCTGGCCCTACAGTTTAAATGGCGCATGGCTTGAAACATGATTTGAAAATGTGAGCTGAACAGAAATTTGAGTTTAAGCAATCTTCAGATTAAAATAACATCTACAAAACCCAATTACAGGAATTACAGGAAATACAGAATCACATTATAATAAAACAAAAGGTGCTGCGGAGGGGAGGGGGAGAGGAAATGTCTGAGAGAGAGGAGATGAAATGATGTGAGATTGATGAGCCCTATCATTTTCCATTAGAGTGGCCCAGATCATGTAGCTCATCCCTAATGAGACAAATATTAGCAACCCCCCCCAACCACACACACACACAAGAACGCACACACAAGAACGCACACACACACACACACACACACACACACACACACACACACACACACACACACACACACACACACACACACAAACACACACATTACTCAACGCAGTAATCTGAGAAGAATGTGCTGGGGGGGTTCTAACTAAATACGGCTCATGGTAAGTGTATTGCCATGATCTCCTTTATACCCACATACAAAGAAACATACACCATGCTCCTATAACTGTGCACATGTGATTGGCGTGTCTGTGTACATAAGTGTTCATTTTCATTGAAACAATTACATTCTGGCCTCAAGTAGCATAAAGTAAAGCTCCATTATAATGTGTTTACGGTACATAACACACAATGGAATAATTGTTTTCTCCCAGGTAATTTCTAATGTTGATGATGATAATCAACACACTGGATTTTCAAAGCCTGAATAGAGAACAAAGGTTACCCTTTGCATTTGGTAGGTGATGTAACACATTTGAGATACAATGACATGTACTTTAAGGACAGCGATCACCAAAAGCATTTCTACAAATATCAGAGCTCGCAGTATTCTTATAAGCAGGCGACAAAAATAACTACAGACATGCTATCCTTACAGCCAGAGGCCCAGCTGGGTCATTGTGGTAGGTAATCTGTTCTATTTTCCTCCCCTCCTTACTTTGCATCTTTGCAATTCAATAACAGTTGGAAGAATGATGGATTTGATTTCAGCAAGTCTGAATTTTAGTTGAAGCCTATAATACAAGATGAGGGTCTTAGGCAAACAACCAAATTATGTTCCCCTTAAAGGGTTTGTGTTGAAGTTAATGTATGTGCACTTCAGTAGATGAAGCATTCAATATTTCAAAAGGAAAACAATTTCTTCCTATTCAAGCTCTAACAGAGAAACCCAACATCACTGTCAGTATAAATGAAACTGCTGCTTACTGTTTACCATAAATCAATCACTTTTGTTTTTGGAGTAAGAAAATGTCTGAAGAGCCAAAATGCCCATCACGAGCCAGAGCTTATCTCAGAAGAAAAAGTCACATGCAGAGACATTAAATTCACTTTCACACAGAGATATGAGCACAGCAATTCAGATGATCTGCAGTGCACACAGATGGATCATTGACCCCCCCCACACACACACACACATACACGCACACACACTCTCACACACACACACACACTCTCACACACACACACTCACACACACACACACACACACACACACACACACACACACACACACACACACACACACACACAACCATGAACCATGAACCATGAGATCTGTGATCCATTGCACCCCTACTTACAGTCATACACATAATTGAATAATTAGGAGCGGGGCTGAGTTGATTGACAGGTGTGGAAGCTGTACCTATTTGCCATTAGGCTAAACCCCCCACCTCTACCTCTTTATCTGTTTCTGATTTGACTAAATGTTTGGTTGAGTCAGAATTACCAACATGGCGACTGCCACTGTTGGGCTTCAAGGCACCTGTTTAGAAACCAGTGAGCATGTCACTGAGCCACCTGAAGCTCAAACCCTGAACAAATACAACAACCACCACCTGCTCCTTTTCTCTTTGACTTTGAAATGGTTCCTTCCACTAACGGTCCTGTCTATTCCAGCCAAGAAACCCATTGGCTGAGAGTGCTCTAACAACAAGTCCTGTCCCTCAATGACAGCAGAGGAATAAAACAGTACTGCTGAGAGCTTTATGTGCTGTCATCCTTCAATGATGGCACCATGGAGCCTTCAGGGGACGAGTATGATTCTGGCTTCAAGGCAATAACCACTATTAAAAATGATTGAAGACTCTGTCCTAGGAAGATATTACTACTGTGACCACTCATTACAGCCCACCTAGAGGAAAAACCTGTGGTTCCTTAATGAATTAACCAGGCACAATATCAACGAGTGAAGACTTACAACCAAGACATTTCTCAACTACAACAAAATGGCTGAGGCCTAAGATGGCTATGGTTGGCTGAGATGAAAAAAATGAATGATATAAAATTGTAGTTATAGTATTAAGGAACACAAAGAGTAGTTTTTTCTGACAATCTGACATTTCTTTGGTTTACGTTTGGTGCCCTCTGGGTGGATATGAATAGTACAGCAGGGAGGGACAATGTGACTGCTGTTACGACAATTTCCAGTTTCCATGTCTTTTACTGTCCTTATCAGCTCCTCTGCATATACACTAAACAAACAAATCATTCTCTGAGACAAATTCTGACTAGCATACTGGTATGGTTCATGCCTGATTCAAGTCTACACAGCAATTTCTCCTGTTCAAACTGTGCTAAGTGCAACGTTGATTCAGGAAGTTCTGGGAACTTAACACCAAACATGTGAGTTCACTTCACATTCTTCCTTTGCAACAAATTGTAACACATTCATCAATGCACGTCCATATAATATAAGATACATGTCAAATCCCCTTCAGTTATATTTCTGAGGGAATTACATATTTCTTATATTCCTTCCATGAGCACTTTGAAACAGGATTTTACATGTTATAAAGGGGGGACAAATGCAGGGGTTGGAATAATTCAACATTTGATATTCAAAGTGTAGAGTAAGAAATGTTCACTCAGGACTGTGGACCATTAGCCTCAGTGTTTGTAAAAGTCTTGCTCTTGCAATAGAGACATCAGAGAAGTTGTTTTCAGGAGACATGTTTAATGACTTGTTTACACACCATGAAACGATGCAGTGTCTCTGTGAGGTCCTTGCCTTTCCCTGCCACTCAATTCTTTATTCAGTCAGCTTGTGTTGCTCTGGCCTGGTGAGGATGAGATAATACCTTAATAAAACAACCCTGAAAGCTGACAGTTCTTTGGCAAAGAGACCATAAAGTCCAATAATAGCTGACAGTGCTACATCTGATCAGATTTACTGGTGTTCCAGGCATGTTTTCGTTTCCAGGTGTTAAGAAAAAGGAAAAACAAGTGCACACCTTATAAATTTTCCACCAGTGTCTGTTCAGGGAAATGCAGATAGATGGATAACTCTCATAGGAGCAGACATTGCAATGCTAATAACACATTACTGAAAGGATTGACCAGCAGCCTCCCTCCTGTCTGAACCTACTCACCACCAGAGGGTGATCAGTGGGCACACGCTGCACATTTTCCATGCTGAAATTGAAAACATATGGCTCAAAGTCTCATTAAACATCTACAGAGTTAATCACCAGCCAGAGCAGCTCTGGCACTAATTGCTCATACAAAGCACCACGTGTCCGGACAAAGGATTTCTTCTGGACCCTCCAGGAGTAGAACATAGAGAATGGCTACAGTGTTACAGCACATAATGTCCCACTCCATTTTAGGCTGTCTACAAAAGGCCAAGCCTGGTTATCTATCTCATGTTTTCACATTCAGCCTCACATTATGAGCAGGTTCTGCCTTTTTCTGTAGACATCACCCACATCCATCAGCTAACACGGTCATAGATGAAACAGGGGGAATATATGGAGTCCATGCAGGATCCTGCAGATCAAACAGGTGGTGCGAACATCAGTTCATCATCGGTGTGTTCTCTACACAGGGGTCATTGAAACTAAACAGCTGACTCAGACAAAGATCATAGGAAGAGTAGATTAAGTAAAACGGCACACACTCACACACAGTTAAACTTAAAGACACTCATGTCATGTATTGGATAGGGTCACTCTCAGGGAATGATCTGTCATACATGCATGGCCAATTGCACACACAGATAGGTGATCAGTCTTATTTTGCAGCATCATCCAGGGAGCAGTGGGCACAAATCAATGGTAAATTTGAATGTCAGACGAGGCTTGAATGTCATGGAAAATGTCAGGAAAATCACTACAGTCACTCTAGCTTCAAGGGTTGATCCACAGAGATACACACTGACATGCACATTTACATTTCTTCACACTTCTCTTCCACTTTTCGCTTGTCTTATACTGCAAAGTGACACAGACAGACAGAGGAGCTGATATCTCCAGGAGTTTTTTTTTTTAAATACCTGAGGTATACCCAAATAGTCACTTGGTCTTTTAAAATGTAAGACAACTGAGAAAAATGCCCATCGTATTTCACTTATGGCCAAGGTGAATTCTCTAGAATCTCAAACACTGTCAGATGATAATGACCTAAAACAAAGAAGAGTTACAAATCCTCAAATTTCAGTCTTCGTTTTAACAACCTTCAGCCAAATTGCCATAAATTTAGAGTTGTAAGTCATGAAAGCCAGTGAGGGATTTCATTCAGGCTGTAGAGTGATGCTGTCCTTACTGACAAGGTGATGTCGTGCAGCAACTCAGCATTTGAAATCGGAAATGTCAGTCAAGTCGAGCAAATTACAGACTTTGCTTATCCAGTATGAATGCGCTACACCAAACCCTGATATCAGGGAGTAAATCACAAATTACCAGAGGTGCTTTGGGACCAATCTGTGCAAAAAGTGCTTCAACAACAATGAAGGAGGTCCATACACAGGAGAAAAGTTTTCTTTAAGTTTTCTTTGTAACATTTCCTTGATCATAAGCAGATATAGTCTAATTTAAAACAGATATAATATTCAGGAAAGCTAAAGTGCTTTGTGACAACTCTCGTAACTTAGCAACATTAAACACTGGTGAGAATGGCAATGAAATTACTTCTAGTGGAAAAAAACTGTCAATGGACACAGGCCCTTATTTGGCATCAAAACCAGTGCAAAATGTCTTTTAATGAGGAGATTCTAGTAAAAAATTCACAAGGAACCAGGACTGCAAAAGTGTACATCATGAAGAAATAGGCTGCACATCCAGAAACTGAACAAACTCATAAACTCACACCAAAAGAATTGAGTTTTCAGGCAAGGAGAGGGAGCTGACAGCATATGTTAAACACAATGAAATTGTATTTGTGGAGTATATTTATGATCCCTAGGCTGTGTTATGTAGGTTAAAAGTCCACCCCACAGAAAAAACACAGGATTAAATAATATTTTGGAACGGGCAGTGTCAACTCCATCAGTCTAACTCTTGATCTGATGCTGTAATGCAACACTCTGTTCCCTGTTCTTTGTCTCCGCCTGTCCCATTATTGTCCCTGTTTTATAAGCCTCAGGTTTTTCACTTTTCCATCCCCTCCAGTGCCACTTTCCTCTCAGCTATCCTTTACCGTCCCCTTCCACTTCCCTCAAGCCCCTTGTTCCACATTTGTAATCCCTTGATGTACTCATCTTCTCCCTCCACTTCAGCCTCATTCGCAGACTTCCACCCTGTCCCTTTCCTCCTCTCCTCTTCCTATTGAACGCCGCTTAAGGCCATAATCACTATTCCACTGCTCACCAGTGAATGGGTCCTCAGGGAGAAGGCAGCAGGAGACAGGTGGAGCAACAGGGCAAAGGGGCAGCTGTGACTGAAAGATAGGTTTTGTGTGTGTGTGTGTGTGTTTGTGCAGGAGTGTGAATGTGTATGTGTGTGTGTGTGTGTGTGTGTGTGTGTGTGTGTGTGTGTGTGTGTGTGTGTGTGTGTGTGAGTGAGAGAGAGAGAGAGAGAGAGAGAGAGAGAGAGAGAGAGAGAGAGAGAGAGAGAGAGAGAGAGAGAGAGAGCAAGGTAACACCATGAGAACAGAGGAACTGGACAAGATCTCTGGTTCTCATTTAAGTGAACTTTTCTCCTCTAATTATGCCAAATATTTCTGTCGCACACACACACACACACACACACACACGCACACACAGCTCCTTTCCTCCCAGTAACTATGTAGGGGTGCATGCAATATGTATGAATGTGGAAAAGGGGGAAGCATAGACAGGATTGGGGGGTGTGTGTGTGTGTGTGTGTGTGTGTGTGTGTGTGTGTGTGTGTGTGTGTGTGTGTGTGTGTGTGCGTGTGTGTGTGTGTGTTTGTGTGTGCGCAGTATGCTGGGCAGTGCAGTGTGACAGATTGCTTGTAGAGTCCCAGTTTAAATCCCTTTTTAGACAGGTACATGGCTTAGATCGATTCAGATAGATCTAGAGATGTGTGTGTGTGGGCTGGCACAATTGTTGTTCACATCTCATCTGTGTTTGAGTGTATGTGTGTGCTTGTTGCTCTGAGTCATGTATGTCTGTGGTGCAATTTATTCAAACAGCTTTTACAGGAGGAGAACTCGTTTAAGTCCAGCAAGGCTCTTACAATAACACAAAAAGAGGAGTGCAAAGGTACTCCCAGGAGAGTCTAAGGATGTTGCACACTACCAACACAAACTGAAATTCTAACTTTTCACACCAAGAGTCCATATCCTGAAGACAGTTTGACTTTGTTTCTTTAAAGACTTGGACTCTGTAGCCAGTATGTAAACACAATATATATTCAATATTAGGCATGTTACTCTGTAACCTCCAACCAAGCACTAAAATGTATAAGCAAATAATACCGACAAATACAAAGGCAGGAATGATGAACAAAAAGCGCCATGGACACCACGGCGGGTGTAAAATGCAGTTTGCATTGGAGCATCACCAAGGCAGGCTCAGCTAAAATATACAGGCACGATGTATCACATTCACAAACATCGGTACGTCACTGTCAGTGAGTGTTTGTTGTGCTCACCTGTTTTCACCACGCTGGTTTCCACAGTCAAGCGTCGTTCTCACAGCACTGCATCTATGACTGTCTTATCTCACGGAGACTTCATATTTTTTATTTTGATATTTTTTTCAGCGCTTACAGTGAGGGTCCCTTGAAAAAAGCAGCAGAAAAGGGCCGTGCACACCTTACTGCAGCTAGCAACCACCACCATGACAGTTGTCCAACCTAACCTGTTGACTGCAGGTGTGCTTGATTTGGGTCACTTCGCGTGTAGGCTGGGTGGTGCTTTGGATCAGGAAACATTAATGAGTTCGACGAAACTAGAGATATTCTGAAACGAATATTTGCAAATAATAATAATAATAATAATAATATTAATAATAATAATAATAATAATAATAATAATAATAATAATAATAATAATAATAATAATAACAATAATAATAATAATAATTTATTATTATTATTATTATTATTATTATTATTAGAGGCTTTTTAGGCCTTAAAATGTGTCGCTGGAAATCACTCATTGATTTTATTGTGTTATCTTCCCTGTTACTCTCTGCTAGCAGCTGTTCTTCTTTGCTAATAAGGCTTTTATTTAAGATGATTAAGAAACATTGATTGTGAAGGGACAAAGGCATAGAGATTTCATGTTCAGATTAGTGCATAGCGGGGGCAAATGTAGAGGGGCTGCGTGGGCCTGCATTGGCACCTGATTGGCCAGCCCAAATTCTTGAATCATGATTGGCTTGCCTTGTTAGAGGAGAGACTTATCTTCAAAATGTTATAAATATATATATATATATATATATATATATATATATATATATATATATATATATATATATATATATGGCAAGCCGTTCAGGAAATTAATATATATGGAATGAAGTCTGAATATATGGATTGAAAGTCTGAATATATTGAATGAAACTTGATATATATGGAATGAAACTCGATATATATGGAATGAAGTCTGAATATATTGAATGAAACTTGATATATATGGAATGAAACTTGATATATATGGAATGAAGTCTGAATATATGGAATGAAACTTGATATATATGGAATGAAACTCGATATATATGGAATGAAGTCTGAATATATTCAATGAAACTTGATATATATGGAATGAAACTTGATATATATGGAATGAAGTCTGAATATATGGAATGAAACTTGATATATATGGAATGAAACTTGATATATATGGAATGAAGTCTGAATATATTGAATGAAACTTGATATATATGGAATGAAACTTGATATATATGGAATGAAGTCTGAATATATTGAATGAAACTTGATATATATGGAATGAAACTTGATATATATGGAATGAAGTCTGAATATATGGAATGAAACTTGATATATATGGAATGAAGTCTGAATATATGGAATGAAACTTGATATATATGGAATGAAGTCTGAATATATGGAATGAAACTTGATATATATGGAATGAAGTCTGAATATATTGAATGAAACTCGATATATATGGAATGAAGTCTGAATATATTGAATGAAACTTGATATATATGGAATGAAGTCTGAATATATTGAATGAAACTCGATATATATGGAATGAAGTCTGAATATATTGAATGAAACTCGATATATATGGAATGAAGTCTGAATATATTGAATGAAACTTGATATATATGGAATGAAACTCGATATATATGGAATGAAGTCTGAATATATTGAATGAAACTCGATATATATGGAATGAAGTCTGAATATATTGAATGAAACTTGATATATATGGAATGAAACTCGATATATATGGAATGAAACTCGATATATATGGAATGAAGTCTGAATATATTGAATGAAACTCGATATATATGGAATGAAGTCTGAATATATTGAATGAAACTCGATATATATGGAATGAAACTCGATATATATGGAATGAAGTCTGAATATATTGAATGAAACTTGATATATATGGAATGAAACTCGATATATATGGAATGAAGTCTGAATATATTGAATGAAACTCGATATATATGGAATGAAACTCGATATATATGGAATGAAGTCTGAATATATTGAATGAAACTTGATATATATGGAATGAAACTCGATATATATGGAATGAAGTCTGAATATATTGAATGAAACTCGATATATATGGAATGAAACTCGATATATATGGAATGAAGTCTGAATATACTGAATGAAACTTGATATATATTGAATGAAACTTGATATATATGGAATGAAACTCGGAATATATGGAATGAAAAATGACGTCATGTATGGCCTGCGCCATCTCGTCTTTCTGGGGTGTGATCATAGGGGTGTGATTTTGTTTTCCGGTTAGACGTAGCTTTTAGTAATGCAACCGTGAGGGAGGCACGAGATGTTTTCACTGCAATTTGAATTAATGAAGGGGTTATCAACCCCTTGGGTAATGCATGTGCTGTTAAGTCAATCCGTATAGGAAAAAGGAACCCACCCCTCCTCTCTATTAAGTTGGTTTCATCCAAAAGTGATGATCGGACCGTCTGCACAGAGAGACGAGAGGAACACGAAGCAGTGGGCTGCAGAAGCATTTAGGAGGGTAGTAAACAAGTGAAAATACGAAAATATTAAATATCACAGGTTATACACACTTCTACAAAGGCTAAAGATATTGCCCCTTCTTTATTCAGGTGGTTCAGTCCTCTAGCTCGCTAGCTAACTTTTGTTATGACTTGTGATAATGTAGCATCCTGTTCAATGTTAACAGGTGGAGCTCATACCTGTGTGCATCATCACACAGTGAGTGAGTGTAATGAAAAAGTACGACCAAATTACCACAGGTTACAGAGGTAGAGGAAAATGTGTCCCCTCAGAAACACTAAAAAGAAGTGCAAAAGGTTATTTTCAGAGAGACATTAATAAAAGATGAGTCTCTTTGATGACAATAAAACAATACGATTAGAAGTGGTGTTCAGAGTACTTATTTAAGCTTTCATTCAATATATTCAGACTTCATTCCATATATATCAAGTTTCATTCCATATATTCAGACTTTCATTCCATATATATCAAGTTTCATTCCATATATTCAGACTTTCATTCCATATATATCAAGTTTCATTCCATATATTCAGACTTTCATTCCATATATATCAAGTTTCATTCCATATATTCAGACTTTCATTCCATATATATCGAGTTTCATTCCATATATTCAGACTTTCATTCCATATATATCGAGTTTCATTCCATATATTCAGACTTTCATTCCATATATATCGAGTTTCATTCCATATATTCAGACTTTCATTCCATATATATCGAGTTTCATTCAATATATTCAGACTTTCATTCAATATATTATTTCCTGAACGGCTTGCCATATATATATATATATATAAAGCAGTGTTTCATTGTAATTCAACATGGACCATTTCCTTTTGTCACTATACTTGAAAGTGTGATTTTGAACAAAAATCTTATTTAAATGTCTAAAAAATATTGCCACTCTGTTATGTTGCTTTTTAAAATTACAAAATATGCGCAGAATTATAACATATTTTGGGCACTCGGTGTTGGTAGTCTTAAATATATTATTAGTGGAGACAGAAAGAGTTGATATTCATTTGTGTGCAGACCTACTTTATGCCATCCCAGTATAAGTCATTGGCCCACATGGGCTACCTTAGTCCAATAGGTGTAGATCCGTTCCTGGTGCAAATATTATTTGCCCTAATCAAAACCTCAAGGACATGACAGAAGCATGTCAGGTCAATATAACTGTTATTCTAACAGTAAATTCCAAGAAAACCATCAAAACAATTACAATTAAAACATATAGCAAAGTTGGATTTTGCCCCCCTCATTAACAACACATAATGATGTCTGAGTATATTAAAAAACCTGTCACAACATGTTTAGTCCTGAGAGAATCCTCGGGACTTGTAGTTCTTTGAGTGTCTGACATTTGACATTGATTGTTAAGGTCACTAAAAAAGTTCTGTTCTCCAGATATGCTGTATCTGTGAGATATAAATAAGATTTTATGTCATCCTAATTCAAATAGTCATCCACAGTAGACAGCAAATAAACAATACTGATCCAGCCCAGTAATCTGAGGGAAATCACTGAAAACAGGTTCTAAAAGTAACTGTCATAACATGGATTTCCCTGGAGGATTGATGGCATAAATGGTTTTTGGAAATGATAAAAAAGATGCTGGCCTACATCAAGGAGCATGATTTTATTATTGATGTGTACTCTGTGATGATAGGCATTTCAAAATATCAGCTTGAAGCCATAATGACAGTTTTAAAACTTGCTTATCTAAAGGAATTATCACATTTCAATACATACATGAACTTTGAAACGTCAGCTACATTCAGATGAGCTTTTTCATGAAGTAAATCTATCACCCCATGGTGTGTTTTTGTATAAAAGCAAGAGTTTGATTGTAATGACAGTCACTGAAGGAGACTGTGTTCCCTTGAAGAAGTGCAGCAGGAGTGTCTGGCAGCATTCTGGCACTGCATCAAAGCTAACAAGACGGGGACAGAAAGAGAAAAAGACATGAAAGACAGGCCATGGAGGAGAGAGGACTTGTGTTACGAGGCATATGGCCTGTGTGAGGAGACAGATGTTTCTGTGTTGAAGGCAGAGGTGAGTGCACACACACTTCCTGTTGCGTGCGCTATTGCAATCCTCTCATGGGATGAATAGACAGATGTGCGGAGAGGCTACCCTGGCATGCTGGGACTCTCAGAGCTCATCCAACCATTCACTAATGATATTCTCTCTTCTCCTTTTCACCAATCACCATCATCACCTACTCTCCATCTCTAAATCACGCCTCACTTCCACGGCTCTCAAAATCACTCACAGTGTGACCCTTGGTATTTACCTTTTATTTGCAGTTAAGAAAGTTCAGCTGTTAAGTATGATTAATATGTTGTGTTTATTACAAATTAAAATATGACATTTTCAGAGTCCTGGGCTACATAATCAATGAAGCAGCCTTGTAAAAGTTTTGTCAAATGACCCTAAGATGACCTGGGAATTTGTGTTTGGGAAACAAAAAGTCAAACTGAACCAGTTTTATTTATGTGTGTTAAGTTTAGGACTGGAAGCTACAGAGCCCTTGAGGGGTCAGAACAGACAGGGAAGGGACATTTAGTAACTCATCCATTGGAAAGGTTAGGGTTAGCAAAAGAAATGCAAGGTGACACAAGTATGACTAGGTAACACAATAAAAATTATTGCGTTGACCTCTGAGAGCTTTGTAGAAAACAGGGTTAGTAAGCCAATTTTAGCATAAACCCAGAACACAGTTGAAACAGCATCAACTTCAATCCAACGTTTAAAGTGTATCTGCCAGTGTCTCAAAAACGTGACATGTAATCATTAAATCTAAACACAGAAATGTACAAAAGTGATGAATTCTTGCTTTTCATTGAGGCAAGTTTATTAATAAATCACCATTCAATTTAGAACAATTCAAAGTGCTTTACACATTTCAGAAACAGATCACGGGAGTTCTTCACTATTCTTAATTTTGCTCAGCAAACTTTACTTTGTCTCCAGTCTCAGTGTGGGTTGCTAAACGTGGTTGGTTAGGTTTTAGTGTCTGTCCCTGTGTAGGCATTACAGTCCCCACAACCCCAAAACAATAATGTGTTGTTTTTGTTGTGCTGATCTATTCCTCTGTGTTTCATCTTTAAGACATCTCCTGTGTAGGAGTCTCAGGTCATTATGTTGTTTCCCTCTAGACTTCAGCTCCAAGCAAAGCAGTGTTTGTTACATAAAGTGTTGTAAAAGAAAAATAAAAACAACTTCAATAGAGCATCCTTGGACAAAAATACTGCACTGCATACAGACGGCTTCCTGGAAGAACACATAGTTTGGCAGGGTGTCCTTTTTGTGCCTATACACTACATCATGAGGATTTATGTGTCGTCCCCTCCTTTCAGTAAATGTGGACAGATGAGCACCCTGCCAGGTCTCAGGTGTTGGTCTTGTTTTTCTCTCAGTCTCTCTCCAGGGATAGAGGCTGTTGCCAACACAGCAGTAAATCACATGGCATGTTTGATTTTGCTATGATTGTTTTTCTTATTAAGTATGTATTTTGGTGTGTATTTTGGTGTGTGTGTGTGTGTGTGTGTGTGTGTGTGTGTGTGTGTGTGTGTGTGTGTGTGCGTGTGCGCGTGTGCGCGTGTGTGTGTGTGTGTGCGTGCGTGTGTGCGTGCGTGCGTGCGTGCGTGCACAATGACATTGTACCAAATTTTTACAATGAAAATATGAACATGTCGTGATGAAGAAATGCCAAATGATGGAAGAGTTGGTTTTATGTCCCCCAATGTCAATCAATCATTCAATCAATCAATCAATCATTCAATCATTCAATCAATCAATCAATCAATCAATCAATCAATCAATCAATCAATCAATCAATCTTTATCTATATGGCACCAAATCACAACAAATTTTATCTCAAGAGTCTTTACAAACAGAGCAAGTCTAAACCATACTATGTTTTCATTTATCACCAAAGACCCAACATCAAGACAATATATCCAATATATCCAGTACCATCTTACAGACAGGACTCAGTCTGATCTCCACCATGATCAGAGCACTTTGCAGAATTTAGATAGTTACAGTGGCAAGGCCAAACTTCCTTTTAACAGGCAGAAACCCCGAGCAGGACCAGACTCATGTTAGACAGCTATTTGCTGCAACTGTGTTGACATTGGAAAGTGAGATAGAAAGAGAGAGATTGAGAGAGACAAATAAACAACAATGACCACAATAATGACACAAGGTAATAGACTTAAATGCTAATTGTAATTGTAAAAGTTTTGCAGCAGGGGCATCATAACACTGCAAACCGATGAATAATAAGTCTTTTTTTAACAGTTGAAGTCAGAAGCTCTCATGACAATAAAGATGAAAAATCTCATCCAAAGCAGCATAACCACAGGCAAACCAACAGCTGAATCATCATGATACAGTGGTGTTTTTTAAGTAGCTCATTTAAATGATACCATCTCACATTAATCATTCATCAACTGACTTTTAATCATCCAGCTCATTTAGTGCAGCTTTTTAAAAAGCTTAATGATCCTGACAAAGTCAAATGAGGTTAGGATACACTCTGTATGCATACTTCAACTTCTGCAACATAAACAGGTATAATTAAATATAGATTTATACAAACCTTCTAAAGTGAAATTCCTTCCATGTATCGGTCTTTAAAAAAGTTGATTGATTATCAGCAACCTGGAGAGAAACCCCTGCTGTGCACACTGTATGATTAGCATTATGTTATCTATATTTGTATAGTCGCAGTATTAAGAGAGGTGAGTAAACAAAACCTTGATCTGGAAAAGGAATCAACTGATCGTGTGCAAATGTAAACATGGCGCCACTCTGTTTTTACAGACTACAGCATGGCTAGAGATTAGGTGTTTTTTTTGCAGGTTCAGGTCACATACCTTGACCCTGCATGTGATGTTAAGCATTTAGAATAATGTTATAATCTGCTGTCAGTGCCGCTGCTGTTACCATCACCAGGAGAAGTGGGTCAGGGTTACACATGGGTTTTAGTCCAGGATGGAAAGATGCATCACATGCACCCACAATCCAACAACTAGTGATGTTCGCTTCATGGTTGGTTTGTAAGCTGTTATTATGAACTGTCAACAAGTTTATGTGAGCTCAAAACAGAATTAAATTACTTTCACTGACCACTAGAGGGCTGCACAACATTCTGTCAATCAAACCTTCCTATGTTTCACATCTAATGAGTAACCAAATATGATTTTTTTTTTAAATATTGCAACACAAAGCAAAATGTAGCATTCACTTGGTGTCTAACGGATTAAAGTAAGTCTAACCTTCACTCAACTTTAGCTCAGCATTGCAGCAGCACCTGGATCACACAGTGGCGAATGGCATGTCATGCCATATTCCAATAGACCAGTAGCATATGCCGACGGTTCAGTGACATGTGACATGCTCAACAGTATGCCACTAGATGGCCACAGCATTTCCCAGTCCCTTGGTTGGTATGCCATGACCAAAGCAAGTGTGGCACAGTGGTGTATCTAAAGGAATGTATGGGTTTCTTCAGCCATCTTTCATTTTTATGAAAGTATGGTTGTTTGGTACCTCCATAATTCCACATTAATCTTCACCTTGTCATTACAGAGATACCAAACAACCATACTTTCAATATACAAGAAAGAAACTATTACTAAACTAAACTAAACTAACTAAACTACTAAACCACTATGTTCAGTTGTCGTCAATAAAGAGAAAATAGTACAGTAGCATACTGGTGGCACATCGTGGGCCATGTTACATGCCATTGATCTACCAACGTATGGCGTGGCATGCCATTGACCACTTTTCAATCTCAGTGTCAATCCAGCTTTCCTCAACACCAATTTATCCATCTGAACTCTAAATAGGCAAGTGTTTGGTTATTGAACCAAAAAGCTTGCTCCCAGTTATGATGCCAAAGCAGAGGAACTGAAACAACATGAATCAAAAACATGAAAAACTTGATTGGTATGCTCTGAAAATGTGTAAAAAACTTAGAAAGTTTCATAATGATGGGTTTGGTATTCATTCCTCTGTTAAAATTAGCGAGGCTTAGAGCCTTATTTTTAAAATGCTGCGTATTTAATCTAAATTTACTGTCCTTAGATTTAATCTGTCGATAAAATCACTGTGTGTGTGTGTGTGTGTGTGTGTGTGTGTGTGTGTGTGCGTGTGTGCGCGCGCGTGTGAGTGCGTGCATGCGTGTCTAGGTGTGTGTGTTTGCATATGTTATGTTTCATCCAGGGATGAGAGGGGAGGGAGAGGAATGGTGAGGAGTTAAACCCACTATGAAGGGAAACCCAACCAGTGTGTCTACACAGGTCATTAGAGTGAAAACTCAAACGCACATACCCGCACATAAATATTAATCTTGGTGGTCTCACTGCGATTTATTGCCTCTATTTGTATCTGTTACAACTGCAGAGGAGGACGGGGAATTAGAGAATGCAGGGCAATGGGGCAAGAGGTAGAATAGGAGGTATAAAAAAGAGGAAGGAGGAGGTACAAGGAAGAATGAACTGGTAAGAAAACACAATTTGACAAAAGGAGCAGTCCAGGAAAGGGCAGAGACAGACAAGAAGCAAGGTCTGTAGGATTCTGGGATAGCTAAGATCTTGCGGAACAGGACGACATCTTCTGTTGCCATGACAACTGCCTCCACGTGAGCTATCAGTGAGTCCCATGCTTTCCCTTTCGCCCACACAGATAGAAAGAGGAGTCACTCACACACATAAACACAGTCACAGACACCGCCGTTGAACATGCCCTCAAACTCCCACGCTGCCTGGTCCGCCCACCTTCCTCCCCTCCGTCTTCCCACTCTCCAGCCATCCAACCATCCATCCATCCATGAAGTCTGCCTCCCATCACATAAACATCTTTTCTTTGTTGTGCTCCGTCTGCTACCTTTCTATTGTGGGTCATTTACTTGCTTTGGGATTCTCTTTTGAGTTCTTGGAACAAAAAATATTATAAGTATTGAAAGAAGTTTAATTGTGCAAAATGTTGCTTGTAATGCTATAATGCATTTTTCATATTAAGAAGCATTTGAAGCACATTTTGAATCATAGTCATACAAAAGTTTTTACAGTCTTTGATACCTTTTTGAGACATTTTCAGAGCATTACCTACTTTCAAATCTTCACTTTTACTTGTCAAGGTGGTTTCCCTTTGTAATCTATGTGCTGGTTTATGTCCGATGAGATCTGGGTGCATGTTGTTGATGTGCAGTGTTTGTGCAGGGCTGCACATGCACAGTTAAATTACCCTGTGAAGCACAACAGAGTATAGAGCACAGGCGACACTGGCAGTAACTCCTGAGTAAAAAATCATGCACATTTTTAGCATGTTATGAAAGAAAAGCGTGGCCACACACAGGAAACCCACAGTGACACACACTCACACACATACTCACACACACACACACACACACACACACACACACACACACACACACACACACACACACACACACACACACACACACACACACACACACACACACACACACAGTGCAAGGTCACATGAACATGGATATTGTGCACACATGCTGCTCTGTGCATATTCACTATAGAGGAGAGACAGTTGGCACAGAAGGCAAGGGTACTGCTTACCAATATTCCACATTGCCTTTGCCCTGCCAAGTCAAAGAGACACTGTAAACACACACACACACACACACACACACACACACACACACACACACACACACACACACACACACACACACACACACACATACACACAAACATGAACTCAGTGGCCTTGGCTGAAGGACTCCTCTCAGGGACTAACAATACAGCAGTGATCAATTACCTGAGCACGGACTCTTGTTATGAAGTGAAAACCATTAAATCTATACCGACATCAATTACGGAGACATTTCCCTCCCTCTGTAGCCACAACAGAAAGAGGGTTAACTGGACAGATTAGTTGCAATTGTATGATAATGTGACACAAATATGCCCCATTGTTTCTACATAGGACACTGGGGGATCATGCAGCTGGTGTGAAAATAGCAATTAACAGGACAAAGGAGCATAATGTGCACACAATACAATATAGCAGCAGGTTTTTGACATTCTTCACTGAAGCGTGTCACAGTCGCTGTCCAAGGTGCTGATCCTGGGACGAGCAGGGATGCAGGGCTCAACTGTCCAGGTTAATCACCGTCATTGAGGTACTGAAAGCAGTTTAGGCAGTAAAAGTAAGCAAATCATGTGAAAATGAAAAAACAGGGAAACATTTGGGAACAAATTATAACCTAACAATTTTCTTTATCATAAGGCAATTTTAGTAAAAGTGCTCTTTTAGGTGTGAGTAATTTAGGGTTTGAACTCATTATACTGGACTTTCTAAACTATATTTAAAACACCCCAGAGCATAAGATGCATGTCACAGCTCCACTGGATGCACTTTTGGATAAGAAATAAAAGGGATAAACCTCTGTGTTTCAAACGCACACTTCCTGTTTTCTGCATGATTGGTGGCTATCATAACAATTATAAAATTAAAGGAAATACATAGTAGCTATGGAGTACATTAAGCCCTGTGGGCCAAAGCACATATCATAGAAAGGGCTGACCTTGTATCACAGCCACCGTTTCTCACTGCACAAAAATGCATACTGGTCACATCTTACATTGTGTAAAGATGTCAACTAAAGTTAGCCTGCTAACCCGCCAAAAAAATGAGTCATGGGTTGACATGTAGCAGCAAGGAGGTCAAATGCCTCATTGACATACGGGTAGATGACCCACTTTGTAAAATGTTGGACAGTACTTACAAAAGCACAGAAGGTTCCAAACTTGTGAGTCAGCACCTGATCCGGGCAGCTTTGCAAAAGTGGAAAAACATCTCTGAACTAAACCATTTGTCGAACCAGTAGATGTTCTAAAGTATTGTGATGTTGCTAGACTTAGCATCAGCACTTCAATTGTTATTGAAATGGTTGTCAGTCGTAATCAAAATTGCCATGTCGTTATTTGGGCAAAAACTCATAATCTCAATATCTTCTGAACGGTCGCGTTACAAAAAAATTAGAGAGAAAAAAATAGAGAGATTAGCTACGTAGAGCCATGTGGTTTTTTTGAACCAGGCTGTAAACATGTTTATTAATGCTGCAAAGATCGTCTTTTTTTAATTGGTGTATATGTGGTTTCCGGTGTATCTGCAGGCAGCCTAAAGCAGATTCTCGATGAATTGCAGTTTATAACACTTCCGCATGGGCTTCATAGTTTGAGACGAGAGGTTGCCGCTTGGTTCACATATGTCCGAACCACCAGGGCCAAGGAGGAAAACACCCATTGTTTCAAACAGCTTCCGTACAAATATATTCAAAACACAAAGTAGCATGTAACTACCTCCACTCAAATGGCTTAAATGGTAACTCTATAGCAACGATAAACTTGAACTCGTCTTTTTTTTGTTTCATCTCCTATTCTCTTTATATAGTGAGCCAGCAGGCAGTTCTTGTTGCTTTGGAACACTATGAAGATATATTTTTTTTCTCTGCTTAAGGTTAAAAAAATGTTATTTTCAGGTAGCTTTATGTGTTTCTTTTACCTGACAGTAATATAAACCATTGGAAACTAAATCCACTTTGTTTTCTTTTCTAGATCAGACATAATAGAGATCCTCAGCTTACAAAGAAGCAGTATGAATTACAGCCAAATCCTTTTGTGGCTATAAAAAACCAACTTCATCACACATAAAAAGAGGGGGGGGGGGGGGGGGGGGGTGGGGGAAACAACCTGCTTTGCTCTCCTCTACTTTTGTGCAGTAACATTAGAGAGAAAGGGCTTGTTGTTTGGGTGCTCAGTAACATTGACAATACAGTGGGAGCACTGCAGCGCTGTCAGGCTCAAAGAAACACAGCTGTCTCTGTGTGTTTGTTTGTTTGTGTGTGTGTGTGTGTGTGTGTGTGTGTGTGTGTGTGTGTGTGTGTGTGTGTGTGTGTGTGTGTGTGTGTGTGTGTGTGTGTGTGTGTGTGCGCTCTCTTTAGCTCTCAAAGCACACGTTTTCTGTGACTCAGACATAAAGACCCTGGTGGGCAGTTCTCTGCTGTCTGAACAACCTTTCAGCTCACTCAGGGACCGTTCAGGGTACATTGTGTTGCTTTTTGGTCAAACTGGCTGTACGTTACATCTTTGACAGCATCTTGTTTCTGGATTTTACCATCAGAGAGCAGAAAAACAACAAATTATGATTGTTACCTAAAAGAACTGTATTGCGGACACAATCTGCGTATCTTTGAGTTGTTCACTGATATTACAGAGCGTGCTGCCACTTAGTCTCAGGATGCACTCAACCAGTGGATAAACCTGTTTACACACAGAAGTGAACATTTTCTGTTTAATTGCTGTTTCATCCCCTTTGCTTTTATAGAAAAAAAACCTCCTCTAATGCTCTAATTAAATGGATTTCTTTAATTTAAAACCAATTAAATGCTTGGGTTATTACCCTTTTCTGAGGGAATATGCACTCATTTTAATTTAACACTTGTGCTAGTGTTAGCAAAAAGGTTAATTTTCATTGTCCTGGAGCCAGATTTTATGAGGAATCAAAACAGGAAAAATGCTTTGACATATGCATGTCCTTAAGGAAAAAGAAACCCCACCCATCTCCACATAAGTGCCCGATTGAAATCGTATCTAAAGGTTTGAGGCCAAGTATTAGTTCAAAATGTACAAGCCATGTCCACAGAAATGTAAAATAATTCAAAACTAACTCCTCAGTGTGTAAATATGTCCTCAGTGTGTTTCTGTAAGTTTCTGTCTTTGTATACTTGTGAGGATGTTCTTATTTTGTGGACATTTTGCGAAGTCCTCACAAATCAAATGCTTGGTTGAGCTCATTTGGTCCCAGTGAGTGTTCTGCATTTTGGAACATAACACAACAAGTAACATATTAACGTTGTTCTTACAAGACAATAAAGACATGTACATGTGTGTCTATGTTTGTGACCCAGGTCTGCTATTGAAGTGGATCCTCTCTCCGACAGTGCTGCTTGTGAACAGTGAGTCATCATGAGTAGGCCTTTGATATTCCACATAGCACTCCATTTAAAACTCACCGAGACTTCTGCTGCTCTCTCTCTCTCTCTCTGACACACAAAAACACACACACACACAAAAACACACACACAGACAAACACTCACACTTATCGATCAAAGCTGGTGGTGCAGCCGCTATTTTCATTCATCCCCTGGTCTCCCCTGGCTTCTGTTATCGATTCCATTTTAGCGGGTGCTTAATTCACAGCCGGAGCCGGTCTGCCTCAGCCTCCACTTCCAACACCTCTCTCAATGTTTATCGACTATGTAGTAGCACTACAGCAGAGCTCAGTGCCTGTATTTGCAGTGGGGTTGTTTTATTTCATGACATTTTGTTATTTAAACTTAAAATGAACATTCTTTATTTTCAAAGGAAATTTCTATTGGTCCTTTGAGAATTCAAGAACAAAGCAGCTGAGTTTGCGGAGGATGCACTTTTTGTAGCCTAAAGGGAATACACTCCTCTTGCATAGTTGGTCTGACGAGTACTACTACAAACATTTCAAACACACAACAATAGTGACGGCACATGAAAGCTACGTGAATGTGAATGTGTGTGTGTGTGTATGTGTGAGAGAGAGAGAGAGGGAGAGAGAGACTTTAAGTCATCCTGAAATCACGTGCAGATTACTCCCTTCTTATCCTGTATGACTGAGAAGTCTTGTGATTGCAGTCCCTTGTTATGGTTCCTGTCTTTTTTTTTCTCTCTCTCTCTTTTTTCTTTACTTACATGAAAAAAGAATCATGGTGAACTACAAGACAGGGCCTGTAAGTAAGGCAAAACTATCCCTCTATCTGCAGCTTGTTGCCTTAGAGACCAGCAAAGAGTGAGAGATAAATCTGTTAGATCTTCTGATCATCTGTGTATGTGTGTGTTTCAGTGTGTGTGTGTGGGCGTACAGAGAAAAAGGGTCTGCTTCTGACACACAGCACAAAGAAGATTCCCACATTACTTCACAGTCGTAGCTTCTCTCTATTCCGTCTTTGCCCTGAGTTCTATTACAGATTGTTAAATTGATGCAGGAAATCAGATCTTGTGATTACAAACTAGACTGACACTTTTTCCAGCACATGTCCTCACCTTTAAACCAATACCTGACAGAGACTCAAAGGACTGTGTCTTGGAGTCACTGGGATAAAAAGGAATCAAGGTGTTAAGCCAGGAACAAGTTGTTATCTGTAGAGGGAGAAATAGACAGTGTCGGAATTGAGTAGGAGAAAAGAGGTAGATTGGTGGAATAGTGTTCTTGGTTCACATTTTTTTAACCTAGCAAGACCTTAGAAATATGTTGTTCATAGTCCTAAGCTTTATTTTGTTAAGCCTTGTTTTTTATTTGTGGCAAGAAAAAGAAAGCAAGTCTGCAAACTTACTCAATCCCAAAGTTAAGTAATCACATTTAACTCAACAGACATGATGTGTTTTTTTATCCAGGAGGCAAACTAGCACCTGACAAGAAAACATGGACCGAAACATTGTCATTGTTCAACCTTGCATAGTTTGGTTTCTGATTAATTAAATGTGCAGGCTTGTCTTTTTTGCCTAAAGGCCTTTTGAATTTCCATGCATCTACATGAGGTTTGTGTCAGCACCCTCCTTCAAAACTGAAAGTTAGTCGCTACAACCAGTTTACCTGTTCCTTGTTTCAATTTCCCCCCTATGAAGATATTCAAGGTGCAGTTTGTCATGACGTAAACAGTTAAAATGGATGTCTACAACAATGCCCCATATATTTTGTAGCTGTTCAGCACGGTGGGTCAGAAGCAAGTCACTGAGGGGAAAAAGAAAGCAACAAACATGAACAATTATGCTGGGAGTGGAGCTTTTTCTCTGTGAAATCAGAGTGTCAGCACAAAAGCAAAAGAAAGCTGTAACACAAACAGAGAGAAAAACAGAACAAACAACACGCTCCTCGAACAGAAATGAAAAAACGGTTACCCACAAGGCTGAAATGTTTCGCAAAGAAAGACACAGCACTACTTCTCAGGTTCTTTGCCACAAGGTGCTTGAGTTCCTTTTGTTAGGGCAAAATCTGTGTTTAAAATAGTTTGATGATTAAAGCCATTCGTGTGACTTTGGTTCAAAATGACATCAACAACAATATTGAGTACATTTGCAGCATATTTTGCATGTTTCATGGCTCCAAACTTCTGTGTAACTCAAACAAAAAAAAAAAACAGGGAGGTGAAGGTCAAGAATGATCTGGGCACAACCTAGTCTCATCACACAGAAACAGGTCAGTGAAATAAAAAAGCTGATATAGATTTAACTTTCTCAGAAGAAAATATCTGGCAGTACTGCAGGAAGGAAGCCGATTTACTACATAATTAGCTTACTACATAATGGTGCAAAAGTTAAGCTCATTTTTGTCCTGTATTACTCACAAACAAGGGCTCAGACTGGTTTGCACTATGAAATGATTTCCCTGACAGGCAGCTTTAGCCCTGCAAAATCTCAGGACTAACTTTACTAATCTAGCAAAGTTATTCAAACATTGACCCTCTAGTTCAGGGGTTCTCAAACTTTTTTGGCTTGTTTACCCCCTTTCAAAAACAATTTCAGCCAAGTACCCCCTTGTATGGCCGAGAATTTTTTTCAGGAAATAATATGGGGAAATAATATGAATAAACAGTAGAGAGACCATAGCCCTCAAAGCAGGTGGTCCGGGTTCCCGTTAAGGTTGGGCGGATGGATTCCAAAATATCGATACTACAGATACTACACTTTTTTGAAGATTGATTCTAGCGTCAATAGGATCGATACCAGTTTCAGTTTCTCTTTTCCAGGTTTTATCCATTTCATCAAAGAGTAGGCCTGTCTGTGCAAACAGCATTCTGTTCCCTTGAACACAATTGGTGCATGCACTCTTTGCTTCTCCACTGCTGCAGCGCTGCGCAGTGCGTCACAGCACGCACCCTGACTGACGGTGCCAATCAGACATGCATTGCATGCTGTGATGGATGAAAGTAAGAGGAGCAATCTTTGGAGCTATTTTACAGCTGTCACTGAAAATGTAGCAAACTGCAACATGTGTAGGAGGGCTGTTCGCTACTCTGGTAACACCACCAATTTGTTAAAACATATAAAAAGCCACGTCAAAGAGAACTCTGAGTATGAAGAGAAAAGAAGAGAGGAGGAGGGAAATGCTTCAGGCAGAGTATTTGTTGTTTGCCTTTAAAAACTGTCCTCTGTTTTAACATGCATGTAATACATCAAAGTACATAAGATACTTTTAATAATAGAAAGTATCGGTATCGATATCGGCAATTCTGGCCCTGTGTTACTTGGTATTGGATTGAAACTAAAATTTGTGGTAACCCCTAGTTCCCGGTGCCCTTTACCGAATGTCATTCTGAGCGCTCTCTCTCTCTCTCTCTCTCTCTCTCTCTCTCTCTCTCTCTCTCTCTCTCTCTCTCTCTCTCCCAGTTTCCTGCTCTGTCCAAAACTATCTGTGTTTTGGCCATTTATTTAGAAACTTTAGGGTGGAATTTTTCGAAATGTAAACACTTCCGCACCATGTACACGGATCCTCTGCACATTCGTATTACGTCCTGAGTCAAGTAACCATGCGTGAGTGGGGTAATAACAATGGCAGACTACTGAGCTGTGTTTGTGCTGCTAACATTACTGAGTTTAATACTGCTACTCCAGACAGAGTTAGCGGGTTTCAAGCGTGCGTTCACCAAAGTCTTCTTGTTTGTTAGTACTCACCGCTCTGTTGAAGAACGGCTTTATGTGCAGACTCTGCAGGCTCTGCAGACGCGTGGTGTTCTTCGGTGGTGTTTCATTGCGAACGTATACCGCCACCTACTGGTGTGGCATGCATACTTCAGCATTTTCTGTTTCTGCATGTGAATACGACTTTTCTGTTTTGAATTGGGCCATTCTTGTGTAAACAAGACCTAAGGAATAAATGCTCTTAGATAAATTAGGGTTATGCGACATAATTCTGACTTTAACATGATCAGGGGTAAAATGAAACACTCAAGTGAGCAGAGCATTTTCAAAAACAGTCACATCCAGGCGTATGTCAGTAAAGCTATGGTTTATTCATATGAACATGTTGAAAATTGGATACATCTTTGGTTCTATAATCTGTCACAATATACTGTAAATAATATGTACATGTTTGTATACATATACTGCATTCATAAATGCATTTATCCCATAATTACAAATATTACAAATATTGAACGGTGGAGTATAAATTTAATATAAAACCATTGAATTAAGAGATATAAATGTGCTTTTTGCCCACCTATAAGCCCAGGGTGACACGTGAAGAACTGAACAACACTGTAGGGGAGCGGTGAGGAAAAAGACAAGAGGAGATACTGACAGAGAAGCAGAAAGAAAGAGAAGATGAGGAAGACAAGAGTGAGGGACAGAAAGATACAAAGAGAGGGAGAAGGGGGGAGAAGGACAGACAGCGAACATGGTGTTGTAAACAGAGAGTACCTCCATGGACCTTAAGAACAGATACGCTGTGATTTGCTGCAATCTTTCCGAGCATGTGTTCATTAACTGTGTCTCCATGGTAACTGAAGTGGTAGTGTCAAGGCTTGATGTCGCCCAGAGGGTGACCTTGCTTTTGACAAGCACACACAGCTGCATCCATCTCTCGTTCTCTCATTCTGTCTCTGTTTCAGTCCATCCATTGCTTGAGCGAGATGTCATCCACTATACCTCCCAACCCCACAACGCCCACCCACCCACCCATCAACCCACCGGCCAGAAAGGAAAATAGTTGGCATCCATAAATGCTTGGATAAAAACAGCAGAAGTAGTTCTCCCTCGGTCTCCTGCTCACAGACAAACTAGACTTTGTGTTGTTGTGGTGGGATAAAAAAAGGAGGTGTTACTGGGCTCTGAAGCATGAGGAGCATGTCCCGCCCTTGTCCTTCTCTAACTGGGGGGTGATGGTGTCTGGGACCTCTGACTCGAGCATGTCATTCTCACTGGCGATGATGTGTTTCACCAAGCAGTTTGCTGCTTCATCAATGTTGATGTTTTCCTAAAAAAGGTAAAAAAAAAAAGAGAGAGAGAGAGAGAGAGAGAGAGAGAGAGATGTGTATGAAATGTAGGATGGGAAGGAGAGGAGGAATAAAGTGATTAATGTGAATATTTTATGCAAGGCATAACACACATGCAGAAAGAAAAACCTGTCAGAGCAGCTGAGTAAAACAAATGGACAAGAATTCAGGAGACGGAAGATGCTCAAGCCAGCAGCTGAGGTGTGAACACAAAGTAGAAAAGCATTTGTCTGTAAGACATCCTCATCCCTTCTTTACACACACGGCTTAAAAACAATGTGATTGGTCATCAAAGTAGAAGAATAAATTGTAGAGTGTGGGATTTCTGAATTACTTATTTGATCTGGCAGCACTCAAGAACAAGACGTAAAGAAAAAATAGGCATTTTGAAAGTATGTCTACATTTACAATGTCAAACAATGTGCTTGGTATAAGTCTTAGTACTCTGTATGCTCTTGCATACATGACTAAATGGCTACAGGCAAATATAGATATGAGTGTGCAAAGTCTTTGCAGACACTTGCATACGATAGAGGTGTGACAAGTTCAAGGTGGAACCCAAAGTTAATGTGAGGATTTATTTCTCACAACCTGTTTTCTTTTATAAATGACATGTCTCTGTCGCCTAAAACTAAAGTTTGTTTCATCCAGAAATGACAGTATTTGGGTCTTGAATAATGGAAAACTGTATTCTCTGTGACAGCTGAGCAGCTAGATTTGATGTTAACAGGGGAGAATGAAAGCTGTGACAGTTAAATAAACATTTTAATGTCTGAGTGCTGTTCATTTTATTCTCAAATGTTTATGTTTTAATTGGGTACAACCTTAAACATTATCTGGCACTCCTGCACATAATCTGTTTGTGTAATGTTTGAGGATCTTTGCCTTTAGTGATTCAAACAGAGAGCAGGTGCAGAGAGGGGTATGTATTTACCCGC
Organism: Notolabrus celidotus; assembly: GCF_009762535.1. Taxonomy (NCBI): domain Eukaryota; kingdom Metazoa; phylum Chordata; class Actinopteri; order Labriformes; family Labridae; genus Notolabrus; species Notolabrus celidotus. The sequence goes on from NC_048285.1 coordinate 12,935,155, forward strand.
AACAAAGTCTTAAACAAGGAGGGGTCATACCATGCCCTGTCTTACACAACTAGGGGCCAACAGGATGCTAATTTATGAAATTGGACTGAAATTACATCCAACAGTCGAGATAATCCTGTGAAATATGTCTTCCCTGATTCACAGACCCAGTCTACCCTTCAAAATAAGACACCAAAGTAAAACGCCCCTTCTCGGCAGCAGCCATACAAAGGATTTAAAGCCGCCTGGACCAGATCTGAAAGCCGAATAAACTTGATGAATGGCTTTGGGTGATAAAGTCAGGTTCACATGAGGAGAGGACCTGCACAGAGTACTGATGAGACGGATACACATGCACACACTTTCTTAATATGTGAGGTGTGATGCAGGAGCAGCAGAGACACTGAATATTCATCAGATCTAACAGTGTGCTCAGTAGGATGTTACACAGTGCCGTCTTCTTTGCACACAAACCCCTCTGTGTGCCACGTCTTGATCTATCAGTATCTCTGTGTAGGTATATCTGTAAGATCTGGAACAAAGGATTCTTTAAAAATAAAACAAAACAAAAACAGAATAACACCCTCTCTGCTGTCTGCCAACTCCACTTCTTTCCCTGTGTGTTCATGTGCATGCAGAGCGTGCCCTGTGTTGTTTCAGATAAAGGTTTGAAATATTTCTTTTGGCAGGTAATTTAGCAGTGGGCTCACAGTTTGTCACTTATATTACACTCGACACTCTCTGCAGCCAGGACTCTCGCTACACAATAGCTGCATGAAAACAAACACAAAACAAAGAGCTTTTTTTTTCTAGCTTCAGACTCTGCATATAAAATAGGCTGTTGTTGTAAGCAGTACATATTTCGACACACCAGTTCAAATCGAGCCTCTGGGTTTACTGCCTTGATTTTAACAGCCTAAATCTGAAATAATCCCGGTCACTTTTTCTCTTCTTTCAGAGTAGCAGTGGAAACAGTTTATGTTGCTTGCTGCCAAATCAAATGACCTCTATGTGTTGATTGGTTTATGTATTTGTTCTTTCAAAGGATATCTCAAAGACTGGTTAATTTATTCTGAAAAGCACAACGAGCCAAGGAACAAGTGCACTAACTTTGGGTGTAACTCGTGGATATTTCCAAAGGTCTTTTTATTAATTTAATAAATTGACCTTGTAAATGTCATGTATGTAACTTTTGTCTGTCTAAAGTCAGAGGTCAGAGTCAAAAATTGGCTGCTGGGGTGATGTGTGTGTCTGGGTCTATTTCCTCCTCTTATCATGGTGCTGTGAGATTCCTGCTCCACATTAGCAGCTATCAACAAGGCTGGTGCTGGTGCCTCTATGTGTTAGTGTGTAAGTGGGTGAGTCCTTACAAGTCTGATTCTACTCTCCACATCCTCACACTCCTGTCTGCATCACTGACTGTTGAGTCAGACGGTGCTTTAGTGTACTGACGTTTTTTTTTTAAATGTTTCATTAAAGTTTGTGTTTTATATGCTCTCACTTTATGGATGGTTGTGCTTGGAATATAGTCCAGTCAGGATGTTATAGTCAGATGGGGATTTAAGATGGATTTAAATGCGCCGAAACGTGTAATATTTATGCATAAATACAGGGTTGCATAAACTTTTGAAAACAGGATGACTATTAAGATTAAACTGAAGTTGTATCACAGTTTTAACTCATAACTGGCATCTGTTTTTTTTTTACTCATCTCCAGAGAAACAAGTTTCCTTTCCCTTCAGTCTTTTGTTATGCATGCATCAGATCCCAACTGAAGCTTTATTATTGTTATAATCAAGCTGCTACCACATCTATTTGGTTCTTCATCTAACAATGTTTCCCTCTGCTTCCATTCTTTATACCAGGATAAGCTTACTTTCTCTTGGCTCAAGATCTGTATGCTAATCTTACTTTTAGCAAAAGGAGGAGAATCGTATTTCCAAAAAAAAGAAAATGTAAAAAAAAATTACACTCAACCGGTACACTCCCTTGGCATCCCTTGACACCCTGCTCGGATGATGGAGCACCTGATGCAGATGCAGATGATCTGATATAACAGCTGCAAAGTCTGCTGAGAGACTCAACTTTGTGAAAATAAAAGGCAGCAGAGCTTACCCACTGGAGTTTTTTTTCATATGCAAATAACGTGCAGACTTAGAGACTGTTAAACTCAGCATTTTTATAGGATTTTTTCACAGTGTGTCTCTGTGCTGGCATCTCCACAGGGTGATCACATACTGGATAAAGTGGAGCTGGTAGGAAGCCAGCAGCTTGTCACAGCTGTTTGAACAGAAGTATGTACTAACAGAGGAAGATACATCCACTTGCTAAATGCCTACCGTTGTGTTCTGTTATATTCTGTGTGGCTTACCTTAGCGGACGTCTCGTACCATCCCGCAAAGCCATTCTCCTGGCAGAACTGCTCCATCTTTATTCCGTTATTGGTCAGTACTTCCCGACCCTGGTCACATTTGTTAGCCAAAAGCACAGTGGCTACATGTTTCCCATTGGCAAGTGTCAGTTTGGAATCCAAGTCCTCCTTCCATTTGACGACAGCCTCAAAGGAGGCAGGCCTTGTGACGTCAAACACAATGAAGGCGCCCATGGCTTCACGGTAATACACTCGGGTCATGTTGCCAAACCTCTCCTGACCTAGAAGACACACACAGACAAAGAAACAGATGTATACATGCAAAGAAACAGATTTGGAACCAGTGTTAAGGTCTGCAAAATGGTAATTGCCACACTCTTGAATTTGGATAATCTGATTTCCTCATTTTATCACACTTCCCTC